>NW_006400148.1:1366156-1374578 GCF_000299155.1 Elephantulus edwardii
CTGCTTTCAGCTAAGATCCATCTAACATCAGCAACAATATCCCTAGTACCACGACCCTTTCTAAACCCAGCCTGGACTTCTGGCATTTCTCTGCTGATGTACTGTTCCAGTCATTTTTGGATAATCTTCAGTAGAATCGTGCTTGCACGTGAAATCAATGATATTGTTCTGTAGTTTCCACACTCAGTTGCGTCGTCCTTCTTTTGGATGGGAACAAATGTAGACCTCTTCCAGTCAGTTGGCCAAGTTGTTGTTCTCCAGATTTCTTGGCACAACTTGGTGAGCACATCCACGGCAGCATCTCTGAAGCATGCTCTATGCTGAGCCATTGACTCCAACACACCTAATCCCATTGTCCTAGTTTTCTTGTCAATCATTTCATCCAGGGTCTTCCTCTCCTGCGCTCTCCCGTCACACTTCCATGCATGATTTTCATCTCCAAGGACTGGTTCCTCCTGGTCATATGCCCAAAATATGTAGATGGAGTTTCAAAATCTTTGCTTACAAAGAAAAACTTGGTTTCACCTTCTCTAAGACAGACCTATTTGTTCTCCAGCTCAGTACTCTTTTTCAGCATCACAACTGAAAAAAATCAATTCTTCTTCTGTCATTCTTAGTCACTGTCCAGCTCTCTGATGGATAGCATGCAATTGCAAAGACCATGGCCTGGATCAGACACACCTTAGTATCTAGACTGATACATTGCTCCTCAGCACTCTGGAGGGCTCTGACAGCAACAGACTTCCCCAATGTAATTTATCTTTTGATTTCCTGACTGCTGGTGCCAAGATTGTTGATTGTAGAGCCAAGCAAGCAGAAATTGCTAACAACCACTCCATCTTTCATGGGGCTACCAATTGGCCCAGTGGTGAGAATATTTGTCTTCTTGATGTTGAGCTTCAATCCACATTGAAGACTACAGTCTTTGACCTTCTGCAGCAAGCACTTCAGGTCCTGCTCAGTTTCAGCAAACAAGGTTGTATCATCTGCATAATACAGGTTGTTGATCAGTTTTCCTCTAATCCTGACGTCACACTTCTCCTCATAAAGTCTAGCCTCTGGAATGATTTGTTCTGCATATAGATTGAAAAGGTATTGAAACAGGGTGCATCCATAATGCTCTCCTTTCCTAATTTTGAAATGTGCAGTGTTTCCTTCCTCTGTACTGATGACTACCTCCTGGTCCAAGTGTAAGTTTCCATGAGCATAATCAAGTGTTCTGAGATTCCCATTTTCCTCAAGGTTAGCCACAAATTGTTGAGATCTATGCAGTCAAATGCATTTGCATAGACAATGAAGTACAGAAAGATATTCCTCTTGTTCTCTTTGCTTTTAATCAATATCTATCTGACATTGGCAATTATGTCTCTGGTGCCACAGCCTCTTCTAATTCTAGCATTTATTCTGGTCATTCTGTGTTAATGTTCTATTCCAGTAGTTTTTGAATAATCTTGAGCAGGATTTTGCTTGTATGTGATATTAGTATATTGTTCAATAATTTCCATTCTCTGTTGCATCACATTTATTTGAAATAGGAATAAATATAGATCTCTTTCAGTCAGTTGGCCAGTTAGTTGTGACTCAGAAACCTTGGCACAACCTGTTAAGCATATTCAGGGCATCATCTGTTTTTTCAAGTATGCCTATTGGCAACAATTCTTAGGGCCTTGGTTTTTGCCAAGCCCTTCAAAACTGCTTGAACTTCCTCCTTCATCACCATTGCCTCTTGATCATATGTTGTTTCTTGAAATTCTATGTCAGGCAATTCTTTTTGGTACAGTGCCTCTACCCACTCAATCTTCTTTTAATGCTCCTTGTATCACTTAATATTTCTCCCATAGCCTTCTTAAGCATTGTAATTCAAGTCTTCAATTTGTTATTCAATTCTGTTAGCTTAAGAAATGTCAAACATGTTCAGCCCTTTTGTTTTTCTTACTGCCGCTGTTTGCACATTTGGTTATACTATTTTGCTTTGTCTTCCCATGTTACCCTGTGAAATCTTTTCACCTCCTTAACTTCTTGATTACTTTCATCTGTTTTGATTTTTGGGTGCTCTAATGAAATATTCAGAGTCTCTTCTGATGTACATTTTGGTCTTTTGTAAAACAATAGTACTTGGATAAATGGACTACATTTTGAGATATTTTTGGCACAAATGCCAATTCCTCTAGATCAAGAGTTCATATTTGCTTAAAATTCCCTAGCTGACTATAAACTTTAATTTTAAAGAAAAAAATAAGAGCATGTAGGATTTATTTACTTTTCCATAAAAGAAAACACATAGATTTTTAGATTGATGCACATTTATGCACGTTCGTGTATTTGTATGTATGTAAATGAATATATTTGGACAAAAATATAATTAACTTTTGCCTTAAAGTAAATATATTCATTTTTAGATTCACAAATTTACCTAATTGGATATATATGAAATGGAATGCACTTGCAAATAAATATATTCATGAAATATGTAAATACACCGGCATTGATTTTTCTGTCTCAGTATTAGCAGTTTATCTTTTTCTATTTTTGTACTATCAAATTTTCTATAAAAATCATATCTGTCTGAAAATAAAATAAAATTATGCAGGAGAGTAGAAATACATAAATATCCAGAGTAAAAGATCCACACTGATAATGGCAATTAACTAAATATGAGGAATACTATTAAGATAATATTCCAAGTCTCTTCCGACATACATCTTACTCTTTTCTTCCTCTGTTTTTGAAATAACCTTTTGTATTGTTCATGGATGATATTCTTGATATCATCCCACAGCTTATCTGGTCTTCATTTATTAGTATTCAAGACTTCAGACCTGTTCTTATAATAGTTTTTAAATTCAGGTGGGATAGACTCAAGGTCAAATTTTGGTTCTTAAAAATATGTTTTAGTTGTCTTTAGCTTAAAGTTAAAATTGTTTATGAGTAATCAATAATCTCTTCCAAAGCCAACACCTTACCTTGTTTTCACATCTGAAATTGAGTTTCTCCAATGATTCTTTCCACAGATATAATCAATCTAATTCACATATAATCCAACAAGTGAGGTTCGCATGTATAGTCACCATTTCTGTTGTCTCTATAAAAGGTATTCCTGGGTCCTTATTTTTTGCCATTTTCTTCAAAGTAGCCTGAACTTCTTCTTTCATCACCATAGGCTCTTGCTCATATGTGATTTCATTAAATTCTTCTGTGTCTGCCAGTTCCTTTTGATACAGTGACTCAGTATATTCTTTCCATCTTCTTTTAATACTTCCTGGATCATTTAATATTCTGCCTAAAGCATCCTTGATTATAGAAATTCGAGGTTTTAATTTGTTCTTCAGTTCCTTGAGCTTAAGAAATGCTGAGTGGTTTGACGTTTTTGATTTTCCAACTGCAGATCCTTGCACATTTCATTTTAATATTTTGCTTTGTCATCCCTTGCCGCCTTTTGAAACCTTCTATTCAGCTCTTTAGTATATTGAATTTTTCCTTGTGTTTTGGCTTCTCTGAGCTCCAGTGCAATATTCAGAGTTTCTTTTAACATCCATTTTGCTCTTTTTTTCCTCCTCTGTCTTTGTAATGAACGTTTGTACTCATCCTGGATGATACCCTTGATATCCTGCAACAGTCTTCACTCTTTCGTGTTCAAGGCCTCAAACCTGTTCCTGAGATGTTTTTGAAATTCAGCAATGATGTCTCTCTGGAGACTAAGGTGCGTCTGATACAGGCCATAGTCTTTGCAATCACTTTTTATGAGTCAGAGAGTTGGACAATGACTAGGAAGGATAGAAGGAGAATTGATGCCTTTGAGCTGTGGTGCTGGAGAAGAGTATTGAGGGTACCATGGACTGCTAAGAAAAAAATAGATTCATCCTGAAGAGGGTAAAACTGGGCAGCTCCTTCGAGGCAAGGATCCTGAGGCTTTGTCTGACATACTTTGGACATGTTGTAAGGAGGGATCAGTCCTTTGAGGGGGACATCATGCTTGGGAGGGTGAAGGGACAGCGCAGGAGGGAAAGACCCTCTATGAGGTGGATTGATTCAGTGACTGGGGTAATCGGGATGGGTGTATCAGAAACGGTACAATTGGCACAAAATAGAGCAGCGTTCAGGGCTCTTTTACATAGGGTCACTATGAGTCACAAGCAACTCAATGACACATAGCAACAACAACTACAAAAACATAAAAGGTATTTGTAATGAATAAATCATTGATTGTACACAATCCTATCATTTTATTACCAGCCTTATTCTTGTGGCCAAGTCTAAAGTGAAGGAGCTGAAAATAAGATTTCAATAAGGACCTAAAAAGAAAATTTTAAAGTACATGTCGGGAAAACAAAGAAACTATCGTAATGAAATATGCAAAGAGTGAAAGCCAGAAAATCAAAAGGCACAATCTTGCTCAGCATTTCTTTAGATGAATGAATTGAAGAACACATTTAAGCCTCAAGTGGCAATATTTAAGGATGTTATCGACAGGATACTGAATAATCCAGAAAACATCAAAGAAGAAGAAAAGAAAACACAGAGTCACTGTACCAAAATGAAATTAACTGATATAGAAGAATATAATGAAAGTATGTTCTTTAGAAGCAATGGTGATGAAAGAGAAAACTCAAGCTTCTCTGAAGGAAATGGCAAAAAAATATATGGCCATGGGAATTGACAGAATACCAATTTGCATATTTCAACAATCAAATGCAGCCCTGGACAAGCTCACCAGGTTGTGCCAAGATATCTGGCTAATTGACTAATGTGATCCATATTTATTATCATTTTTTAAAAAAAAGTGATCTGACAGAGTGTGGAAATCATCGAATAATATCAATAATACCACATGCAGATGACATCCTGCTGAAGATTATTCAAAAACAACTGGGTAGAGAACTATCAGAAATAAAAATTGGTTCTAGAAGAGGCTATGGCACTAGGAACATCATCATCAATGTCAGATAGATCAGAAAGTACCAGAGGAATATCTGTCTGTGCTTTATTGTCTACACAAAGTATTTGTGTTTGTGGATCACAAGAAATTGTGTCAAACCTTGAGAAGAACGGGATACCAGAACCCTTGACTGTGCACATGCAGAACCTATACTTTCACCAGGAAGCAGTCATCAGATAGAGCAAGGAAACATTGCATGTTTTAAAATCAAGAGAGGAGTGTGTCAGTGATGTGTCCTTCTTCCATACATTTTCAATCTATTTTCAGAATAGATCATTTTGGATGCTGGGCTTTATGAAGAAGAATGTGTCAATAGCATTGGAGGAAGACATATTGACCATGTGGGTTATGTGATTGACACAAGCTTATTGGCTGAAATTGAGAAGGACTGAAATGTTTGCTGAACAAAGTCAAGGACTGTATCTTAACATCAAGAAAACAAATATTTTCACCACCAAGCCAATTGGCAGAACCATGATAGATGAAGAAGAGATTGAGGTTGCTAACAATTTCAGCTTGTTAAGATCTACAACACTATCTGCTTCAAATTTCAGGATTTCAAAAGATGATTTGCCTTAGGGTGGTGGGAAGCCTGTCAAGGACCTCTGCAGAGTGTTGAAGAGCAACAGTATCAGCCTAGAGGTATGTCTGATCCAGGCCATGGTAAATTACTTGCTGTTTGTCTGAGAGCTGTACAATGAATAAGGATGACAGAAAAAGAATTGACGCCTTTCATGTGTAGTGCTGGAAAAGATTATTAAACATAGTATGAAGAGAACAAACAGGTCTATCTTGGAGAAGTTGTAATCCGATTGCTACTTGGAGAAAAGGATTTTGAAACTTCCTTTCAAATATTTTGGGTATGTTGCCAGGAGAGACCAGTCTTTAGAGAAAGACATCATACTAGAAAGAGTGGAGAGTCAGCACAGGAAAGAAAGATCTTGGATGAGATGGAGTCACACAGGGACTGTGACAAAGGAAGAAGGTGCATAAAAGACAATGATTTGCTCAAGATAGAGCAGACTTCAGAACTATTGTGCATAGGGTAATTCTGAGTCATAGTCTGTACACAACAACCACCATATGAAGATAATGGTAAAAACAATTACAAAATCTTAAAAAGTAAATCATAACAGTGTATTACATTCTGCATAGTTTGATTTCTTTTTTAATGGGGCATTGATTAAGCATGACATTTATTTAATCTTCAAGAAACAATAATGTGAGTGAAAATTTCTTAAAATAAATATTGAAAATACTCTTAAGTTTAAAATGGATTCATATTTTCTAAGTTACTTTACAAAAATTATTCTTATCCTATTAACAATCTGTCACAGATCTCAATACTGACATATGTTTTGCTGAAAACAATTATGCTTTTCTCCTCTTTGAATTAGGAAGATCTTGTGGCATATTGGAAATGATTGTCCTGCCAGAGCAAAGGTGTACAGTTCAAATATACTTGCTGCTCTTGTGAGAGAAGATGGGTAATCTGCTTACATAAAATTTACTGCCTCTGAAACCCCTTTGGAGGGTCAGCTAAGGGTCAATTATGAATTGGCTGTACACAACAACTCTTTGGATTAATTGTGGAACTCTATATTCTTTTACCTGTTTGGGGTGGGTGAGTTGTATTCTTTTAATGATAAGCAAGTGAAGAATATTTGAAACTGCTTTTATTATATCAGTAAATTTCATGTTTTCAGAAAGCCAATTTATCAAAAGAGCATAAAATCTCTTTTAATAAAAAGAAACTAATGGAAATTCTCTAGAATTGACAATAAACTAATCCTAGAAAACAATATAGTAAATAAAATAATATATCTTTAATATTAAAATGTCAAGGTAAAGAAAAGTTGGAATTATATATAAAATAAGAATTACCTGTAAAAATAATCAGAAGGATCTTTAAATACTGTCAACTTTGCATACTGTACAAAACTTTTTTTTTTAAAGTGGAAAATATATTCAGATGAGTAATTTGTCACCATGTGGATGAAAAAAATTACAATTTTGTCTTTGGAAGAGAATATGAAGGAAAATTCAGTTCACTCTAAGGCCAATGCTATTTTGAAAACCAAAACTGCAAATGTGTATGACTATAGGAAGGGAGCTCTGGTGGCCTAATAGAAAGAAGCTGCATTGCAATCTCAAAGGCAAGCAGTTGGTGACCACCAGCTGCTCTGTAGAAGAAAGTTCTCATCCTGTGAGATTAACTGCCTCTGAAAACCCACTAGAGAATCAGCTATAGATGTTCCAACACTATGGCCCAGAACTATAACAACAACAGGGATGAGAAGAATGGCAAATGGGATTTCACGTATTCATCCTGGGACTTTCTCAAACTTAAATTTCTTGCAGCTGAGTCTCAGTTACCCTAAACTTGTATGAAGGTTTTGGACCATGTCGGGTAGTATTTAACTGGGGTTTAATTTGAAGAGGTATAGTTAATCTTGAGCATAGCCTCTGTCATGACAATATCATGTGACTCTCAATGTTTATAGATAGTTGTTAATAGATGGCTTCCCAGAGAACAACAAGAAGGCTGAGAAGAAGCATGGGTAGGAGTGGAAACTTATTTGACTGGGATTTTTGTTATTGTTATTGCTCTTTTTTCACAGGCTATTGTTTTGCGATGACATAAAAATCACTCATAATTTCTTTACTCGCTCTCTTCATTTTCAATAGTTTCACTGAAAATCAACATTTTTAAAAAAAATACTATTTAGTATTTCTTTTTGCATATTTTTGTAGTGGTAAGGAGTTACAATGATAACTTCTAGATATCAAGGTTTATCATTAAAAATTTTCTTTCCTAGACAAAAGAGAACGGTTTATTTTATGCCAAAATAATTATTGTGCTAAGGATAGAGGATGCTATGCAGATGGACGGGACTATGTGCACTGGGCATGTTAGCCTATCCACAAGGGAATTGACTATCTACCATTCCACAAGTTGATTGGCAATCTTAACATTCTATAAAAAGATTGGCTAGTCTTGCCATTGAATTGAGCAAGCCAGAGTGAGAGACAGATCTTTTGGCTCCATTGAAGAGAAAATTATCTAATGTACCCTTCCTGCTCCGGCCACACCTATGGCAGCAAGATCTAGACTAAACTGGCAACTAGATGTGAGGTGAGACCTTGGGGAGAAGGGGAGAGCTAATTATGAATGTTGTTGTTACGCTGTTGTTATGTGCTGTCGAGTCGTTTCCGACTCATAGCGACCCTATGCACAACAGCCCTAAACCCTGCTCTATCCTGCACCAACTGCACCACCTCTGACACACCCATCCCGATTACCCCAGTCACCGAATAAATCCATCTCATAGAGTGTCTTCCCCTCGTGTGCCATCCCTCCACCCTCTCAAGCATGATGTCCCTCTCCAAGGACCCGTCCCTCCTGGTAACAGGTCCAGAGTATGTCAGATGAAGCCCCAGAATCCTTGCCTCCAAGGAGTAGCTTGGTTTAATCCTCTCCAAGAT
>NW_006400148.1:1382573-1385310 GCF_000299155.1 Elephantulus edwardii
ATTGTGGATCCAAGTAAGATGAAGCTGTTGACAGTTTCAATATCCTCTCCATCCATCATGATGTTCCCTATAGGTCCAGTGATAAGAATCTTTGCTTTATTAACATTGAGATTCAATCCATACTGAAGGCTTCATTCCTTGACCTTCTACAACAAGTACTTCAAGTCCTTCTAACTTTCAGCAACTAATGTGTCATCTGCAGGTTATTTATCAATCTCCCTCTAATCCTGGTGTCACACTCCTTCTCACAGAGTCCAACTTCTCAGATAATTAGCTCAACATACGAATTGAATGGGTATGGAGAGAGAATACAACCCTGGCACACTCCCTTGCCAATTCCAAACCATGTAGTGCTCCCTGGCCCATTCACACAGCAGTGTCCTGGTCAAAAAGTATATGTTCTGCCTGAGAACAATCAAGTGCTCTGGGATTCTCATTCTTCTCAATGTCAGCCACAATTTGTTAGGATCCACACAGTCTAATGCCTTTGCATAGTCAATGAAGGACAAACACACATTCTTCAGAGCATCAAAAGAATATGGAGGGAATACACAAAGTTATTGTACCAGAACAAATTGATTGACACTGAAAAATTTCAGGAAGTACCATATGAACAGGAGCCAATGGTAATGAAGGAAGAAGTAGAAGCTGCATTGAAGGCATTGTCAAAAAAATAAGGCCCTAAGAATTGATGGAAAATTAATTGACTTAATTCAATTAACAGGTACAGCCTCAGATGCACTCATCAGCCTTTGCCAGAAAATTTAGAGGAGATTGGAAGAGGTTGGTAATTGTTCTCACTCCCAAGAAAAGTGATTCAACTGAATGTGGAAATTATTGAAGAATATCATTGATGTCACATGCAAGCAAAATACTGCTGAAGATCACCCCAAAATGACTGTAACAATACATAGATAGGTAAATATCAGAAGTTCAAGCAGGATTTAGAAGAGGCTGTGCCACCAGCAATATCATTGTTGATGTCAGATGGAGTCTGGCTGAAAGTAAGGAATACCAGGTTGTCTATTTGTGCTTTATTATGTCTACAAAAAAAGTACTTAACTGTAGCATAGGCATTCTTAAATAATATGAGTGCAAAGACATTTTTTAAAAAACAAACTAGAGACCAATATCTCTTATGAACATAGATGTAAATATCATTAACAAAATCCCACCAAGGAGAATACAACATCATATTTAAAAAAAATCGTCATGACTAAGGGATTTATAACAGATACAAAAGGATGGTTCAACATAAGAAAAACAATCAGTGTAATTCACCATTTTAAAAAAGAAAATAATAAGAACTATACGATACTAGCAATTGATGCCCCAAAGACACTTAACAAAATAAAAAACCCTTTCCTGATATTAAGACAATCAGCAAAATAGGAATAGAAGGGAATTTCCTCAACATATTGAAAAGTATGTGTTAAAACCAAGAGCCAATATCGATCTAAAATGGTTTAAAGTTTTGTTGTGTACTTTAAGGTAAAAGTTTGCAAATCACTTCATGAATTGGACAGGAAAACTGTAGTTTTATTAACCTGCATAAAAAGGGTATTCATATTGTTCATCAGGACATTAAGATGCATAGTACTCTCGATAGCAATTAACAACAACAATAATTTTTCCATTCAGGAATTCCATTGTGTTAATGTATTTTCAGAGGCTAATTTTTAGAAATACCTCAATAAGCATTTCTACTTAATTCGTTAATCTGAAAGCTGCACTGACCCCAAAGGAATTTGTTTCATAGCCAATATAAGCTTTCAGCATCATAACAACATAAAAGTTACTCCCATATGACAGAAGAACAAACAATCAGAGACTTTTTTACTCATTTCCTTTGAATTGATCACCAAGAACAGTTTCTAGGAAAAGGACATCAAGTTTGGTCAAATAGATCGTAACCTTTAATGTGGTAAATTGAAAAAATAGTCACAACAATTAAATCAAATATACCAAAGATCTTGAAAATGGCACAGAATGGGGTAATCTTTTTGTTTTGTTGTATGCAATGTCTCCATAACTTAAAGCTGTTTTGATAGCAATAATATTCTGATTAAAGTTATAAGATGACAAGTGATTTTGTCATTATTGGGGTTGACAACAACTTATAACCAACCTGTGAATTATGTATGTGAACCCTGCCAAGACCTGTGTGATTTTCATCATCTATGCCACACACTTGAGCTAGTGTTATAATCACTTTGTCATTCAATCTTGTTGAAGGTTTTCTTCTCCTTTGCTGACCCTCCTTTTTTCCCCCAAGCATGAAGTCTTTTTCCAAGGACTGGCCTTTCCAAAAAAATGTTCACATTAATGGCATGAAATCTCATTATTCTTCCCTCTAAGGAACACCCTGACTGTACTTTTACATGACAAGTGTTTGTTCTCTTGGGGAACTATGGAATATTTAATACTCTTCTCCAGTATCACAACTACAATTCTGCAGATTGAGCTGTGGAAGATGCCATCCTCCAATCACCTATGTGTCTTCGCAGAAGCTCCAAAGCACTGAGCCAACTGTGTAATGTGAATGGTTTAAATGCAACAATTAAAAGAAAAAGCGTAGCAGAATGGATATTTTTATTAGTAGATACTTTATTTCTAATCCAAATGCCACTAAATTGGAACCAACACATAGCTAACTACCACCAATCCACCCATAGTATGTTTTCAGGTGTGTGATACTCACACCAGAGGAGATTGCCCACCTTTCTCCCAAGGAAAC
>NW_006400149.1:0-2733 GCF_000299155.1 Elephantulus edwardii
TGGAGATTATGGTGTCTCAGGCCATGGTCTTCACAATTACTTGCTATGAATCAGAAAACTGGGCCATGAGAAAGGACAATAGAATAAAAAAAAAAACAACAAACAAACAAAAAAAAAACCAATAAATTTGAGTTGTGGTGTTGGAGAAAAGTATATACCATAGGTGGCAAAGAGAACAAACAGATCTGGCCTGAAGAACATGTATCCAAGTTTCTCCTTGAAGGCAATTTTTTTTAAAACTAGATATGTTGTTGTTGTTTTGTTAAGTGCTGTAGAGTTACAGGCGACTCATAGCAACACTATGAATGAAAGTTCTGGACACCTCCTATATAACTTTCCTCTTTTCTCTAGGTTCACATGGTTTCCAGAGCCAAGCTATTGTGGAAGTGGTTTCCACTCCTGCTTCCAAGCTTGTTTTAATTGGGGAACTTCGCCAAACACTGTCCAACATGGGTAACAATTCTCACATTTGACTCATCAGTGTCACAGTGTTCAGCTTCACAGCAACCACGAGTTACCTCTGTACAGCAAGTGGACATGGCAGGATTCATGAATTAGAAGAATGTTTCACCAAAAACAGTTAAAAGCAGGCCCGAGGGTGGCAGGCACGTGGATTTTAAGCTAGGGCCTGGAGCAGGCTCCTCAGGCTCGAACCCGCCTGGCCACCCATGCAGCTTTGAAAG
This sequence comes from Elephantulus edwardii, assembly GCF_000299155.1. NCBI lineage: Eukaryota > Metazoa > Chordata > Mammalia > Macroscelidea > Macroscelididae > Elephantulus > Elephantulus edwardii. The sequence continues at coordinate 684 of NW_006400149.1, forward strand.
CTAAAAAGGACAGTAACACACAACCCAAAAGACCTCAGAAGCTTCCTTTGCCTGACTGCCATCAAGAGGAAACTGCTATGGAGGCGCCAGCCATCTCATCCAAATCTAGATATAGTCTTAAAAAAATATTTTATTTTGTACTTGTTATTTACAAAGTTGGTGCACATTGTTTTCACACCAGATCCTCTCCACTCCCTCTACCCACTCCTCCATCTCCCACCAAATTATGCCACCCTATGATTATACCTCTCACCCAACCTCACCCCTGTGCTCTCATCCCCCACTTAGACCTTCATACACATTTTAATAGCCATCTATTTCTAAAATAATGGCCTTATACATTATTTATCCTTATGGGAATGAGTTAGTTTACTCAACATAACGTTCTCCAGTCCTCCAAAGTTTGGTAGTGATTTACAAAATCATTGCTTCTGCATGCTGCATAGTATTCCTTCATGTAAATGTACCATAATTTCTCAGTCCATTCGATTGTGGTTGGACATTTGGGCTATTTCCATGTTCTTGTGATAGTGAATAATGTGGCTATAAACATTTGTGTGCAAGTATCTTTTTGTGCCTCAGTTCTCATTTTCTTGGGTATTTTCCAAGCAGTGGAATAGCTGGATCATACGGAATATCTATGTTGAGCTTTGTGAGGAAACAACAAACTACCTTCCAGAGTGGTTGTAGCATTGTACAATTCCACCAACAGTGTATAAGAGTTTTCTTACTCCACATCCTCTCCAACATTTATCACTTGCTCTCCTGTTAAATTTTGCCACTGCTACTGGAGTAATCTCATTGTGTTTTTATTTGCATCTCTCTTATTGCCAGTGGTATTGACAATTTCTTCATATTTCTGTTGGATAACTGAAGATCTTTCTCTGTGAAAATTATTTCCATGTCTTTGAAGGTAAGGATTTTGAAGCTTCATCTTAAATACTTTGAACACATGGCAAGAAGGGACCATTCCATGGAGGAGGATATCATGCTTGTGTAGATGGAGAAACAGTACAGGAGAGAGAGATCTCAGATTAGATATATTGACACAGTGACTGGAGTAACAAGGATAAGTGTCCGAGACAGTGAGATTGGGACAAGACAGGACACGGTTCAAAGCTATTATACACACACTCACTATGAGTTGCAAGTGACTTAATAGAACATAATAACATGATCAGTTATAGAAGGTCTGCTATATATACATATACAGTTGTTGTCGCATGCCATTAAAACACCTGTGACTTACAGTGATCCTGTGTAAGCAGTCATAAACCCTGCTCTATCCTTTGTCAATTTTATTGTCTCTGACACACCTCCTGCCCTTACCCCAGTCACTGAATAAATCAATGTCATTGAGGATCTTTACTGAGCTTTACCTCCACCCTCCCAAGCATGACATCCCTCTCTAAAAACTTGTCCTTCCTTGCAACATGTCCAAAGTATGCCAGATGAAGCTTCAGAATCCATGCTTCCAAGAAGTAGCCTGGTCTCACCCTCTCTAGGACAAACATGCTTGATCTCCTAGCAGTCCATGGTATACCCTATACTCTTCTCCAGAATTACAACTCAAAGGCATCAATCCTGCTTCAATTATCTCTAGTGAGTGTCTAGCCTTCTGCTACATAGCAGAAGACTATGGCCTGAATCAGGTGCACCTCAGTCTCCAAACTGACATCATTTATTGCTCTTCAGTACTTTGGAGAGGTCTCTGAGAGCAGATTTTCTCAATGTAATTTATCTTTTAATTTTCTGGCTACTTGTACCAAGAGTGTTGATTTTGGAGCCAAGCAAACTAAAATTGTTAACAATCTCAATCTCTTCACCATCTATACTGATGCTGCCAAATGGCTCAATGATTAGAACCTTTGTTTTCCTTATATTACACTTCAATCTATCTTGAAGGCTGCAGTCCTTGATCTTCTGCATCAAGGGCTTCAAGTCTTCCTTGGTTTTAGCATGCAAGGTTGTGTTTTCTGTAACACAGATTATTGATGAGTCTTTCTCCAATCCTGATACCACATTTCTTCTCATAAACCCCAATCTCCTG
>NW_006400149.1:2833-3594 GCF_000299155.1 Elephantulus edwardii
GCTAACAAAAATATCTATCTATAATCTAGATTTATTGTTTACCTAAGCCGTGGAGCACAGATGGCCTATGGGTAAGAAGTTGTGCTGCTAAGCCAAAGAAAGACAGGTTGAATTCACCAGCTCTTTTACAGGAACAAGGTAAGTAGCTTCCTTCCATAAGATTCACAGCCTATGAACCTTTGCCTTAGAGTAAGCAATGAGATCACTCTGAATTGATAGCACAAAACAAAACAATGTACTTTTCAAGTGTTGTAAAATAATTTAATTAATAGTAAGAACAGGTACTACATTACTTTTAATAAAGCAGTTTGCAGATGAGGGAATATGAGACCTAGATCTAGACTCTTCAGGTTCCATTATGGCTTGTGCCATTTATTAAGATTCTATATTTTCCATCTGGTAAATTAGTATAATAAGACTATGTAAGGCAGATGACTTGATGCTAAGGGGTTGTGCTACCAACCAAGAGGTTCAAGTCCACTGGATGCTCTGTAAGAGAAAGATGAACACACACTTCCTATGTGATTAACAGTCTCTGAAAACCCGTTGGAGAGTCATTATGAGATTATTATGACTCAGTGACACCAAACAATTATAAATAGCATTATGGAATAGTATTATTAAGTAATATGTTTAAGCAGGAATGGCATCCACTTCTTAAATTACATGCCTTTGGAAACTAAATTTTTATAAAAGTCAATGTGTGCAGAGGGGCTTCAGGTCTTTTATTCATGGGATCACTATGCTCAACTCAAAGGCAA
>NW_006400149.1:5079-7139 GCF_000299155.1 Elephantulus edwardii
GCGATTGGCACAGGACAGAGCGGAGTTTAGGGCTGTTGTACATAGGGTTGCTATGAGTCGCAGGCGACTCGACGGCACATAACAAAAACAACAACGTCTATAAAAATTTACACTAGAGCCGTCTTACACATTGTCAGCAACAATGGATTTGTTCCAGTCTATTAACTAGGTACCTGTATTAAAAAGTTCTTAATGAAAAAAAAAAAAGTTCTTAATGTGGCCTGGACTGCTCTTCTAACTGTAGCACTAGATTAAGGCCTTGTTGCCTGGAGGCATGAAACATTCTCCAGAATAAAATTTTAGGTCACAAGAAAAGCATCAATAAATTTAAAAAGATAGAAATTACATAAAGCATCTTCTCAGACTGCGATGCTACAAAACTAGAAATTAATAACAAGAGGCTAAAGGAGAAAAAATAAATTACATTTTGAAGCTTTAAAACATCTTGCTCTAACATGAGTGGGGTAATAGAAAAAAATAAGAAAACTAAATTAAAACGTTTCTTGAAACAAATGACAACAATAACACAACTTACCAAAATAGCTGGGACACAGCCAAAGCAGTTATTAGAGGTCAATTTATTGCAATAAACAAACATATCAAAAGACTAGAAAAAATTATAATAGACTCTTTAATGCAATACCTCCAACAAATTGAAAAAGAATATCAAGAAAATCCAACACCCTCTAAAAAAACCCTGAAATTACTAAAGCTAGAGCAGAAATAAGAAATAGAAAACAGAAAAAAAAAATGGAGACCATCAACAAAATCAGGAGTTGGTTCTCCAAAATGGTCAATAAAATCAACAAACCACTAGCAAAACTTACAAATGAAAAGAAAAAAGACACAAATAATCTTCATGAGAGATGAAAGGGAAAAATAAAAAAAAATAAAATAAAGATGAAAGATGCAATGTCACAACAGAACCAACTAAAATAAAAAAAATGTTAACTATAGATTATTTTGAACAACTATACTCGAACAAATATGAAAACCTAGAAGAAATAGACAAATACTCAGAAACTCACAACCTACCTAAACTGACACAGACTGAAATTAAACATCTGAACAGCCTTGGATCACATAGTTTTACAAATGAATTTTATAAAACATTCAGAGAAGATTTGTCAGCAATTCTACATAAAATATTTTAGAAAATAGAAAAAAGATTAAATTCTCCCAGGCTCATTCTATGAAGCAAATATATCCTTGATACCAAATTCAAGAAAAGAAACCACCAAAATTGAAAACTATAGCCCAATTTCATGAACACAGATGCGATAGTCCTGAATAAAATCTTGGCTAATAGAATTCAAGAGTACATTAAAAAAAAAAAAATTAACACAACCAAGTAGGATTCAAGACAGACATGTAAGGATGGTTCAACATAAGACAAAGCAATCAGTGTAATTCATTACGTTAACAAAGCAAAGAAAAAGAACCACATGATCCTATCAATTGATGTGGGAAAGCCTTTGACAAAATCCAAAACCATTTTCTGATTAAAACACTCAACAAAGTAGTAATACAGGGGAATTTCCTCGATATTGTAAAAAATATATGCAAAACCAGTAGCCAACATCATTATCAATGCACAGAGATTAAAGGCATTCCCTTTGAGAACAGGAACAAGGCAAGGATGCCCACTATCACCTCTCTTATTCAATATTGTATTGGAAGTTCTAGCGATAGCAATAAGACAAGAGAAAGAAATAAAAGCTATCCAAACTAACAAAGAGGAGGTAAATTTATCTCTTTATGCAGATGGTATCATAGTGTACTTAGAACCCTAAAAACTCAAGGAGAAAACTACTGGACATAGTCAACCAATTCAGCAAAGTGGCAATATGCAAGCTCAAAATATAAAAATCAGTTGGGTTTCTCTACTGTGACTAAAAGAATACAGAACTGGAACTAAGAAAAACAACACCCATCACAACAGTTAATCACAAGATTAAATATTTGGAAATAAATCTAACTGTTGTTGTTGTTATGTGCCATCGAGTCGTTTCCGACTCATAGCGACCCTATGCACAACAGCGCTAAACCCTGCTCTATCC
>NW_006400149.1:7794-13718 GCF_000299155.1 Elephantulus edwardii
TAAAAAGGAATAATAAAAATAATAATAATGTTAAAAAATACCAATTCTATTGAGGAGTATTGGGAAGAAGAAGGAGGCACCTGGCAGGGGCAAATTGCTTAGCTCTGGATAAGTGCAAAACTATCTGGACCACATAAGCCCTTAACATGGGATAGAGAAAGCTCTCCTGTGTTTGATTCTGCTGGATTTAAAAGCTTGACACCTGGGAAGATGGCTGCCACATCCATTAAGCTGAGAGTGATCTGCACTGGGCTGAGATTCTTCTGTCCAATGCACATACTCCACTTCTACAAATCCACCCATCCTGTCTTCCTGTTGTCTCACTTGTATATAAGCAAGCTGCAACCTCCAATAGAGTTGAGTAAGCTCTTCGCTGTACTCGCAGAGTGGTGTATCTCCATCACACTTACCACCATCAGGGTGTCTCTGCTTCTTGCCGAGAAATGGACAGCAAAAAATTTCATTCTTCAACGAGATGGAAAAAGCAGTTTCCAATTTCATCTGGAATGCAGAGACCCTGAAAAAGCAAAGCACTCCTGAAAAAGAGAAACAAGGTAGAAAGCATCTCATTCCCTGATTTCAAATTCTACTGCACAGCTATGGTGGTCAAGACAATGTGGTACTGGTATAGTGACATACACATAGATCAATGGAATAGAATTGAGAAATCAGAAATTAGCTTTTACCTATGATCAACTGATTTTTGATAAGGAGATAAAATCAGTTGAGTAGGCAAACAACAGCCTCTTTAACAAATGGTGTTGACAAAATCGGAAGAGTATCTGTAGAAAACTAAAGCAAGACCCACACCTCACACCATACACAAAATTCAACACAAAGAGGATCAAGGAAGGTTAGAATAACTCTAGAAGCCCTAATCCACAACATGAATAGTTTACCAAACATCCTGAAAAACCTACAAACAGGAAAGCATAAAATAGATGAATAGGATCTTCTAAGAATCAAATCCCTGTGCACATCCAAAAACTGTCCCAACAGTATAAAAAGAAAAGACACAGATTGGGGGAAAAATATTTGGTAATGACATGTCTGATAAGGGACTTATATCTAGAATTTATAGAACTCTCCAACATCTCAACAAGGTAAAAGTAAATAACCCATTTGCAAAATGGGCACAGAATCTGAACAGACTCTTTATCAAAAAAAGACATTCAGATAGTGAACAAACACATGAAGAAATATTAAAAGCCCTAGTTCTAAGAGAGCAATTTATAGCTACTATGAGATATCATCTCACACCAGTAACAATAGCAAAGTTCAACAGAGCAAGAAACAATCAATGCTGGTGAGGTTGTAGTGAAATTGGAAAACCTTATTCACTGTTGGTGGGAGTGTAAAATGATATAACTACTCTGGAAGGCAGTATGGCATTTTCTCAAAAAGTTGGAAATAGAAATACCATTTGACCTAGAAATTGTACTCCTGGGAATACACCCGAAAGAAATCAGAACTGCCACGCAAAGAAATATGTGCACATCCATGTTAAACGCTGCATTGTTCATGATAGCAAAGACATGGAAGCAACCCAAGTGTTCATCAAAAAATGAATGGCTAGAGAAGCTGTGGTATAATCACACAATGGAATAGTATACAGCACTGAAAAACAATGAACTCATGAAATATTACACAATATGGGTGTCCCTGGAGGACATTATGCTCAGTGAAATATCTCAGTTACAAAAGGGCAAATACTGCACAGTGTCACTGTTATAAAAGAAGATTGACATGTGAAGTTGGGGGAAACTAAGAAAAGAGGAGATAAATAATAAACACTGCCTCTAAATAATTGAAGGAAAGAAAAGTCTAAAAGAAATTTATGATTAGGTGTTATTTGAATGACAACAGTCCAGAATTAAAAGTGCATAGGAAAGTGGCCTGGAAGGTGGGGAAGGGAAGGAAATTGTGCAACAATGAAAAGAGAAAAGCAAGCTGTGGGGGGAGGGGATCGTTAGGGAGGGTAATATGCAACAATGAATGAATGGAAATCCAAGTTTTATGCAAACTTTCATTAAAATATCAATAAATAAATAATTTTGAAAATTATAGTCTTGGAAAAGAACGCAGATCACTGTTAGTCAAAATTCATAAGCAATGTATTTATTTTTCTAGTTTTATGGAGAAATACGATTTAACAAATTTTTAGTGAGAGGAGAGATCACCATTAACTATGGCAACCTAGGAAAATTTTAGAGACATAGGAAATAAGGTGAAGTAGAGACAATGGGTATAGTTTGAATAAATTAGGAATAGAAAAAGATGAACTTGTGTACATTTTATTATCTAGCATACGTTATAGAACGGTACAGTTTTCATTTACCTGGTTCCACAGTCAAAAATCTTGGTAACAGCAGCCAGGAAATCAGGAGATGAATTGCATCGGGAAAGTCAGCTGTGAGGAACCTCTCAAGAGTACTGAAGCCCAACGACGTCAGGCTGGAGACTAAGGTGTGCCTGATCCAGGTTATAGTCTTTGCTATTACATGCTATGCATCAGAGAGTTGGACATTGAATAGGGATGATAGAAAGAGAATTAATGCCTTTGAGCTGTGGTGCTGGAGAAGAGTGTTGAATATACCATGGACTGCTAGGAGAACAAACAGGTTTGTTTGTCCTGGAGAGGGTGAAGCCAGAATGTTCCCTGGAGTCAAGGATTCTGAAGCTTCGTCTGACACACGTTGGGCGTGTTGCAAGGAGGAACTGGTCCTTGAAGAGGTACATCATGTTTGGGAGAGTGGAGGGGCGGCGCAGGAGAAGACGACCCTCAATGAGATGGATTGTTTCTGCGAGTGAAGTGGTAGGAATGAATGTGCTTGAGACAGTGAGGTTGGCACAGCATAGAATGGTATTTAGGGAGCTTGTACATCGGGTTGCTATGAGTAGCAAATGACTCAATGGCACATAACAACAACAACAACCGTAGATGAAGAAATGAAGGCAATGTACCTATAGAAATTATAGATGGTGTTCAAAGGGAGAGAAGAAACTTGTTGCTAGCAGATTATCTTCATAAACAAATAATTCAGATGTTTACACTTTTGGCCTTTCATGTTTACACTTTTGGCCTTTCATTGTTTTTCATATTCATGTTTACACTTTTGGCCTTTCATTGTTTTCATATTCATAGTTACTCATAGTAAAGAATTTAAAGTATTCAATGTATAATAAATTGCTGTGTTGTCTTCACATTGTTTGAAGCTGTAAAAGAATTCAGAAGAACTGAAATAATATATGAAGATTCCTAAATTTGCACTGTGTCATAGAATTTTGTAAGAGGATGTGAAAAGTCAGTAATATTACATTTAAAAACAGCAAGCTAGAAAATACCTCAGGTTTGGAGGCATGGTCTTAAAATCATTGTCTTAAATAATTTTTATTCACCAGCTGAAAATAGTACATACATAATACTAGGTGCCTTTTCTCTTCTTCATCTGGCCTCTAAGGGGGAAAAAAATTCTAATAATGTTTCTAGTTAACAAATCAAATAAAATACGATGGCTAACTCTTAGTAGCTTTTTAAATGATTACCCACAACTCTAATGAGTAATTATACCATTTGCTGTAATGGCATTTATGAGATTAATTATAGATTTGGGAGGAAAAGTATATATGACATTCTCAAAGGAAAAGAAATGTGAGATAGGAGTTTTAGGCTAATGATGGGAAATTTTCACATTTTCTATAATTACATTTTCATTGTAATTTGCAAGTATTCAACTTTTACATCTATAGGCTTTATTTCCATTTATTAAAAATACTATTGCTGACATATTTGATTGAATGCAGTAGTATATGGTTTCCAAACTGCTATACAATGATTTGTAATCTTAGTGAGAAAGCCAGTCCTAATTCAAGTAAAGGACAATCAGTTAATCTCAGGCAGATCACCTACGTGGTCTAAATTCTATCAGTATTCTTGAGATACTATTTTGATACATAGGATAATAGATGCTTCACATTAAAAACATGGGGGGGAAACCCAGTCAAAATCGGAATATGTACCCACAAGGTTGGTTCTGACTTTGTGCTCCTATTGAACTATGGAGAACTACCACATTGGGTTTCTAATTCTATAAATCTGCATGGGAGCATGCTACTGCATCATTCTCCTGTGGAGAAGTTGGTGGGTTTAAACAGATGAGCTTGAAGTTAGTAGTAGGAATTTTACTCACTCTCCTTCCAGAACCTTTTGGAAATATGTAAATGAAATAAATTTGTGAGATATAAAGGCCTTGACACTAGGGACATCAGACAATGTCATATGGATTTTGACCAAAAATACAGAGTACTAGAGAAATGTTTATCTGTCCTTCATAACTATGCAAAGGCATTTGACTGTGTGGATCAAAACAAATTGTGATTAACCATGAGAAGATTGAGAATCTTAGAAGATTTAATTGTGTTCATGCAAAATCTAGACTTGAACAAAGAAGCTGTTATTTGAACAGAGAAAGAAACCATGACATGTTTCATAATCAAGAAAGGAGCGCATCAGGGATACATCTTGTCTTCATATTTTTTCTCAATCTACATATATGTGGAACAGATTATTTGGGAGGCTTGGACTTTCTAAGGTAGAACATGGTATCAGTCTTGGACGAACACTCATCAACACCCTTACGTTATGAAAATGACACAATTTTGCTTGCCAAAACTGAGGTAGGCCTGAAGAATTTGCTGCTGAAGATCAAGGATTGCAGTCTTTAATATGGATTGAAGCTCAACATCAAAAAGACAAAGATTCTCACCACTGGGCTGATTAGTAGTACCATGATAGATGGGGAAGAGATCGACATTGTTAACAGTTTAAGTTTACTCAGTTTCACAATCAACACTCTTGGCACCAGCCAAGAAGTCAAGACTAATTACATTGGGAAAATATGCTGTCGGGGACCTAGAGTAACAAGCACCAAAGTCAATGTAGAGAATAATATGTACCTGATCCAGGCCATAGTCTTCCCAATTCCTTGCTACAAATCAGAGAGCTGGACAATAAGTAAGACTGACAGAATAAGAATTTATTCCTCTGGTTTGTGATGTCAAAGGAGAATATTGAACATACAAATGGACTGCCAAGAGAACAAACAGGTCTGACATGAGAAGGGTAAAACCAAGTTGGTACTTGGAGGCAAGAATTTTGAAGTTCTATTTCACATACTCTGGACATGTTATCAGTTCTTGAAGATGGACATCATTCATGGTATGGTGGAGGGACAGTAGAAGAGAGAAATAACTTGGAAGAGATGTATTGACATAGTTAGTACCTGAGTTAATGGAGATAGATGTGTCGGAGAGAGTGAGATTGATTCAAAATAGCACAGGTTTCGAAGTTATTGGGAATAAGCAAATGGATGGCATGTAATGACGACAGTAATTCAGTAGACATTTGTGGCTCATTAGCATAATCCCACAAATGATCAAAGGAAAGATCACATTCATTACATGATAGGGAAGATACACTGACATATTTTTTTGTTTCTGTGCTTAAGTAGTACCACATTTCCAAAACCACATCAAAAATTACATTTCACAATTTCAGAGAATGTATTTTTGGGATAAAAATGTGAATCATAAATGCTAACAATATGAACTCTAGCTATAAGCCTATATACCTGCAACACTACTAGGATAAAGAATTTTTAAAACTTTAAATGGAGGTTTCTTCCATGATTTATAAACCATAAATGGAGGGGTTTTCCCTCAATTACCAATTCTATTTCTTCAAATTTTGACATTCCTTGAGGAAAAATGACAAGCTGAGAAGACATATTGTATCTAGAAAGAATATTTTAAAGAAATCTACCTCAAGCAGGTTGTTGTTATGTTGTTATGTGCCGTCGAGTCGCCTGTGACTCATAGCGACCCTATGTACAACAGCCCTAAACTCTGCTCTGTCCTGTGCCAAT
>NW_006400149.1:14903-16116 GCF_000299155.1 Elephantulus edwardii
GTTGGGTCACCTTTCTTTGTGATAGGAACAAATATTGGTCTCTTCCAGTCATTTGGCCAACTGACTCAAGCAGGTGACTTAGTCATTTGTTGTTGTTGTTGTTGTTGTTGTTAGGTACTGTTAACTCCAGTACAACTCACAGCTCTCCTATGAACAATAGATTTGAACTCTCTCCAATCCTATGCCAGTCTCACAATCTCTAACATACTTGAGCCCATTGCTGTAGTATTGTATCAATCTGCATGGTTGAGGGTCTTCTTCTCCTTCATCAACCCTCTATCTTTCTAAGTATGAGGACACTTTCCAAGAAATAGCTTCTTGGGGAAACCAGTCCCAAAGTATGAGAGATGAAACTTTGCCATCTTAATCTCCAAGGCACTCTGACTGCACCTTCTCCAAGACCTATCTGTTCTTTTGACAGTCCATGGACTCTTCTGCAATATCAGTGCAAAAGCATCAATTCTTCTTCTGTCATTCTTAGTCATTATCCAGAACTCAGATGTATAACAAGTAACTGAAAAGATCAAAATCTAAATCAGGTATGCTTTAGTCCTCAAACTAACATTGTTCTCGATAATTTGGGGAGGTCCCTTGACTTTGCCAACATCTCCTTATCCACTGCTCATACCAGGTTTGTTGATTATGGATAAAAGTAAAATGGAGTCATTGACAATTTCAATCTTTTTTCAATCGATAATTATATTGCCTATGTGCCCAAATGTGAACATTTCTGTTTTCTTAGTGTTAAAATGAAACTATATTGAATGTTATAAATGAAACTATATTGAATGTTATAGAGTTTAAACTTCTGCAGCAAGTACTTCAAGTCCTCCTCACTGTCAGCAAGCATGATTGTTCCAAGTTTAGTTTTTATGTAAAGTCCCTCAGTGGTTTTCTTCCCTCTTCCTATTTTTTTATGAAGTAGAATTTTTAAAAGATTCACTATTTTCATATAGACAAACAAGATAGGTAAATTCTTGTTTCTATGCTTTATCCAAGAAAACATTAAAATGAAAAGATATACCTTAAAAACTTAAAATATTTCTTGCAAGTTCTGTGTCATTTTTTGTTCTATTGTTTCTCTGACAATATAAATCTTTGATAAGACAATTTTGTTATAAATTATGTATAGTGCATTGAAACAGATGAGGGAGAGAACAGTTTAAAAGGGATATATGATAGGGTATTATGGTTATCACAAAAGTCCAGAATT
>NW_006400149.1:16311-19094 GCF_000299155.1 Elephantulus edwardii
AAATTGTTCATAGCTTTTAGATTTTGTAACAATGATTATTAAAACTTTGTTGTATATCTTAAAGGCAATATTCTCTTCTCTGCATATGATGGTAACTTATCTCATTGGATAAATCTTCAAAAGATAGTATATTAAGCCATAATTGAGAATAAATAATTGTGAAAAAACAAACACATGTGTAGATGATAATTAGAAAAATTATTTCAGAATTCCCTTTTGTCATAAGCTAAAAACACTTATATCCATAAAGGATTTTTTTCTATGAAGAAAATTTAATAAGATCTAGATGTAAAATAAAACTGATTCTAATTATTAAGGGTTTGTGAGAGGATTGTCTTTACAGTAAAGAATTTTTTAATTGTTTCATTGGAAACTATGTCTGTATCTGTGACTTTATACACCCAAAATTGATTACACCACTGACCTTTCTGTTAGAACACTTTACAAGTGCACCACTAAGGTTTTAACATAATGATGGCATTTAGGTAATAGTAGGAAATTCTGTGTTAAACAAAGTTAAAAATGTTCAATACTAAAATAAATCCTAAAGTTTTAATAAGTCACTGTAAATCAGAAGAAGGAAGCCCTGTTTGTCTAGTGGGTTAAAGAAGGCAATTTGAGTACATTAACTTTTCTGAGTGAAACGGAAAGATAGTCTCCTCCCATGACATTAAAAACCCATGAAAACCTACTGGTATGTCAGCTATGAGTGGGTTCAGACTCAGCAGTACATAACAACAGCAACAAACCATAAGAATAAATATAAAATAAGTTGTATCTAACATAATTGTCACTACATATAGCAGGCTTTCTTAAATTCTTCTGCTTCCTCTGAGGACTCCAAAAGATGAGAAACTTGAAAAAAATTAAGCTTCTACAAAAGAAAAAAAAATTATTTGAATTTTAACAATTCAAGGAATGGAAAAGAGTATTACATACCAGAGAGATGGAATTAGAAAATAATAGGTATGGGGAACTTAACATAACCAGGTAAATAATAACTTGTACACTAATAGTTTGTATAAATAATTGCTTGTATGTACAAGCACAGAATTCTTACCAGAAAAAGATGAGAGGAAAAACGCAAAACAAAATCTATAAAGAATTTCATAGGTAACGTCAATAGTTACAAACTTTATTTAACAGTCAGTGAAGTTGCCTCATGCACACACACACGCACATATGAGAAGGAACACAATCAGATTTTACTTTTTTTGGTAGTTTTTATTTTTTTTTAATTTTAGATTAGTTTACGTACAAAATTTGAATATATTGTTTTTCATACCAAATTCTACCAATTTCTCTCACACTCCCAACTACTCAAATTGAAAAACTTCATGTTTAATCACCTCTACCCCCACACAACCTCATCCCTCTGCTTTCACCATTATTTACCACTTGGATCTTCATACTTACTCTATAATAATGATTTTATACAGTATTTGTTCTTGTTGGTTGAGTTAGTTCACTCAGCTTAATGCTCTCTAGTCAATCCCAAATTAGTTAATAATTGATAAAATCATTGCTCCTGTGTGCTGTGTAATATTTCATTTGTATGAAAGTCCCAAAATTTTTCAGTCCATTTGATTGTGGTTGAACATATGGGCTGTTTCCATGTTCTTTCAATGGTGAATAACGCTGCTATGAACATTGGTGTACAAATCTCCACTTGTGCCTCAGTTCTCATTTTCTCAAGTTATAGTCCAAGTAGAGGAATAGCTAGGTAATATGTTGTTGTTGTTGTTATGTGCCGTCAAGTCACTTGTGACTCATAGTGACCCTGTGTACAACAGCCCTAAACTGTGCTCTGTCCTGTGCCAATCACACTGTCTCCAATACACCCATCCCAATTACCCCAACCACTGAATCAATCCACCTCAAATAGGGCCTTCCCCTCCTGCGCTGTCCCTCCACCCTTCCAATCGTGATGTCTCTCTCCAAGAACCTGAGTGAACCTGAATTTTAAGAACCATCTCAGGAACAGGTTTGAGGCCTTGAACACTAATGAGCGAAGACCAGATCAATTATAGGAGGATATCAAGGGTATCATCCAGAAAGAGTGCAAACAGTCATTACAAAGACAGAGGAGGAAGAAAAGACCAAAATGGATATATGAAAAAACTCTTAATATGCACTGGAGAGGAAAGAAGCCAAAGCAGAAGGAAGAATTCAAGATACTAAAGAGCGGAACAGATTTCAAAACGCAGCACAGGATGACAAAGTTAAATATTGCAATAAGATATGCAAACAGCTGGAGTCAGAAAATCAAAAGGGCCAAACTTGCTCAGCATTTCTTAAGATCAAGGAACTGAAGAACAAATTCAAACCTCGAGTTGCTATAATCAAGGATGCTTTAGGAAGAATATTAAATGATCCAGGAAGCATTAAAAGAAGATGGAAATAATATACTGAGTCACTGTATTGAAAGGAATTATCAGACACAGAAGAATTTAATGAAACAACATATGAGCAAGAGCCTATGGTGATTAAGGAAGAAGTTCAAGTTGCTTTGAAGGAAATAGCAAAAAATAAGGTACCAGGAATAGAGGGTATACAAATTGACATATTTCAGGTGACAGATGCTGCCCTGGACATGCTCAGCAAGTTGTGCCAAGAAAGCTGGAGAACAACCACTTGGCCAACTGACTGGAAAAGATCTATATTTGTTCCCATCCAAAGAAGGGTGACCCAACAGAGTGTGGAAACTAGGTAATAGAGAACTTATATTTTCAGCTTTTAAAAAAATGGTGTGTGTGTGTGTGTGTGTGTGTGTGTGTGTACTG
>NW_006400149.1:19194-22249 GCF_000299155.1 Elephantulus edwardii
ACGGGGATCGAAATTTGAAGGCATAGACTATGGTATAAAAAGACTGTCAAATGCAGCCATAAATGTGCAATCTGGAGAGGATAAAATTTTTGAATGGGACTTGCTAAAGATTAAATATGTGCTCATTAGAAACTTTTCTCAGCAGGGTAAAAGAAAGCTTACTGAATAACAGACATTTTACAATGGTAACTCAGACAAGAGTCTCATAAGAAAAGTTACAGAATGCTCCTGGACCTACAGAAGAAGACTGATTAGCTTTTTATAGAATGGGCAAAAGACATGGAAATACTTTTCAAAGAGGAAGGTACATGTGGCAAACAGATACATGAAGAAATGCTCAAAATACTAGCAAAAAGAGAGATGTGAAACAAAACCAAAACGAGATACCATCTCACCCCAGTAGTGGTGGGAAAGTTTAGTAGCATAGCAGGCAATAAATGTTGGAGAGAATATGGAGAGGCACAACTCTCATACAGTGTTAGTGGAATTGTAAAATGTTGCAACTATACTGGATGACATTTGACTGTGTGGATCACAACAAACTGTGACTGTTGGCCATTCTAATATCTTCCTCTGTGAAATTCTTTTCATGTATTTTGTCTTTTTTGCAATTGAGTTATCAGTCTTTTTCTTGTGGAGGCCTAAAACTGTAGACTTTTATTATGGACTCTTGTCTGAGATGATATTATCAAATGTTTGTTCGAGTTTGTAGGTTCTCTTTTCACCCTTTGGAAAAGGTTTTTGATGAACTATTTAATGTTCATAAGGTCCCATGCATCAATTTTATCCTCTTCAGAGACTGTGCATTTCTGGCTGTATTTGGCAGTCTCTTCATACCATAGACTAAGCATTTTATGCTTGATCACAGTTTGTCTCTTATGGACTTTATGGTTTGGGGCTTTTCGTCCAGGTCTCTGATCTACCTTGAGTTGATTGTTGTGCAGGGAGTGAGATGATGATTCAGCTTTCTGCAGGTGGAAGTACAGTTTTACCAGTACCATTTGTAGAAGAGATTGTCATTTCTCCATTTAATAGCTTTGATTTTCTTGTTGAACATCAGTTGACCATAGATAGTTGGGTCTATTTCTGGGTTCTTAATTCTATTCCATTGTTCTATGTGCCTGTCCTTGTTACAGTACCATGCTGATTTTGTTACTATTGGTGCATAGTAGGATTTGAGGTCAGGGAGTGCTATGACTCCTACCTCATCTTCGTTTTTCAGAATTGTTTTGCTTATTAGGGATATCTTGCCTCTCCAAATAAATTTGACAATTTCCCTTTCTATCTCCTTGAAAAATGAATTTGGTATCTGGATTGAGATTGCATTGAATATGCAGATTGCTTTTGCTAGGTTTGTCATTTTCACAATGTGTGTCTTCCTCTCCATGAGTAGGCATATTTTTCCATTTGTTTAGCTCTTTTATTTTGTCATGGATTAATGTTCTGTAGTTCTCTTTTTATAGGGCTTATGTGTCTCTAATTAAGTTCATTCCCAAGTATCTCAATTTGTGCTTGGTATTGAAAATGGTATTCCTTTCTTTATATCCTTTTCTGAGTTCTCGTTGTTACTGTTGAGGAAACCTATATATATATATATATATATATATATGTTATATCCTTCCACCCTACTAATTTGGCCTACTAACTCTAACAGGTTTTTGTTGTTGTTGTTTAGTCTTTGGGTTTTTTGTTTATATTATCATATCATCTATATAAAGCGACAGTTTAACCATCTTTTTGCCAATATGGATGCCTTTTATTTCCTTCTCTTATCATATTGCCCTAGCAAGCACTTCCAATACAATACTGAACAGAAGTGG
The DNA here is from genome assembly GCF_000299155.1 of Elephantulus edwardii. Classification (NCBI taxonomy): domain Eukaryota; kingdom Metazoa; phylum Chordata; class Mammalia; order Macroscelidea; family Macroscelididae; genus Elephantulus; species Elephantulus edwardii. The sequence continues at coordinate 21,015 of NW_006400149.1, forward strand.
TGACACTGGGAATTATTGTCTGGTCCCTGTTCACAAGGAAAATGTTTTTAATCTTTTTCCATTGAGAATGATGTTGGCTCTTGGTTTTGCATATATACTTTTCACTATATTGATGAAATTCGTTCTATCCCAATTTTGTTGAGTGTCATAATCAGTAAGGGGTGTTGTACCTTGTCAAATATCTTTTCTGTATCAATTGCTATGATAATATGGTTCTTGTTATTTATTTTGTTAATATAGTGTATTACTTTGATTTTTTAAATGCTGAACCATATATGCATGCCTGTTATGAATTCCACTTGGTCATGGTACTAAAAGACAATTTTGATGAGAAGGCTAGATTGAGAAAATTATTAAGAAAAGTATTACATTAAATTTTGAACTAGAAATAATGAATTTAATACTTTCAAGGCAGTATTTTTGAATAAAGATTCTAAGAAAAACCAAATTTTCCCAGGAAGGTGAATTTTGTCAAACATCTAGAGAAATCTACTCCAGCAGATGAAAACCACTGGGTATGAATATCATTGCCTCCAGATTAAAGATCTGAGAATATTTTTACGTTTGTCACTCTGATTTTAATTTTACTCTTACTCCATATATTTCCAATCTATATACCTTATTTTTGCTTATTATACCTTTTACCTATGTATCTTTCATCCATTCAAAAACAAATGTCTGATTTTTGTAAGGTTCCATGGAGCCAATTCTAACTCTTACAGACCATAAATAAAACCAAAATATAATTCTACGTGATCCAATCTCTAGTAGATCAAATCTATTAGAATCAGTAAAAAATATTGGATTAACCTACATATTTGGTACCAGGACTTACCCCAACCCCATTATTGTTCAGGTCCCAGGAAGTGTAATTGGAGCATTAGACAATATCTAACTTCCATTTCCATATCCTACTTGTTGGTCCCAATCTCTTCACTATACTTATATCCCATCGGTACATCTTTGTTCCACTATTTAAACTAGGTGTTTAGTTCCTTATGTTACCTGAAACTAAATGTAGTTTGTATTGTATGTCCTTGAATCAACTACAAGTCAGAAAATATGAGTCAACAGGTACTTGAATGGGCTAAGATACACAGTAAAAAAGCAGCTATATGCACAATGAATCTGAACCCTGCCCTGTCCTTTGCAATCCTCAAAATATTGGACATTATGTTGAGTGAGGTATCTCAGTCACAAAGGGACAAATGCTATATGGTGCCACTGTTGTAGAA
>NW_006400149.1:22614-25904 GCF_000299155.1 Elephantulus edwardii
GTCACTTTGTCAATCCATCTCGTTGATCTTGTTATCTTATATAGACATTCCACCTTTCCAAACATGATGTACGTTTTTAATGGCTGATCCCTCATAATACCATATGCAAAATATGTGAGATGGAGCTTCACGATTTTTGTCTCTAAGAAGAAATCTGGTTGAACTTTTTCGAACACATATTTGTTCTTTTGGCAGTCCATGGCATATTCAATACTATTCTCCAAGGTAACTCATAGACATTGATCCTTCTTTTGTAATCCACAGTCATTGTCCAACTTTCATATACTTTTTGTAGTTGTTGTTATGTTCTGTCAAGTTGACAATGATCAAAGTGATCCTATACACAATAGCTCTGAATCCTGCTCTATTCTGAGCCTAACTCACTAAATCTGGCACACCCACCCTTATTACACCAGTTACTGTGCCAATCCTTGTCTCAATTCTTCCTCTCCTGCATTGTTCCTCCATTCTTCTAAGCATGATATCCTTATCCAAAGACTGGTTCCTCCTGGCTAAATGCCCAAAATATGTGAGATGGAGTCTCAAAATTCTTGCTTCCAAGAAGCAGCTTGGTTTCACCCTCTTCTTCGCCGTCCACATTATGTTGAGTACTCTTCTCTAGCACCACAACTCAAAGGCGTAAGTTTTTCTTCTATCATCTTTGGTTATTGTCCAACTCTCTGATGCATAGCAAGTAATTGTGAAGATCATGGCCTAGATCAGGCACACCCTAGTCTTCAGAATGACATTATTGCTCTTCAGCACTCTGAAGAGATCCCTGATAACAGATTTTCCCCAGTGCAATTTGTCTTTTGTTTTCTTCACTGATGGTGTCAAGAGTGTTGATTGTAGAATTGAGCAAACTTTTAGCTGTTAACAATCTCAGTCTCTTCTCCAGCTATCATGATGTTTAGAATTGTTCCAGTGGTGAGAATCTTCATTTTCTTGATGTTGAGCTTCAGTCCATATTACAAATTATAATCTTAGACCCTCTGCAGTAAATGCTTCAGACCCTCAACAGTTTCAGCAAGTAAGATTATGTCATCTATTCCTCATAGATAATTGCATGAAATATAGCTTTACAGAATATTCCTAACTTCAATGAAAAAAGACTTTCATTAGCTTTCATTTTTAATGATATAGTTAAACAACTGAAGTTGAGTATGGAGGCAATCAGTAACAAGCTTGGACTTTTACCCCTTCTCTGAAAATAGAAGTGTTAACAAAGTATTGGGAAGCCCCAAAGGACTGGGATGAAACCAAGGTTCTGACCACTTATTTAGTTCAATTTATGAATGAAATTGAAATAATTTTTCACATACGATTAAGATTTTCACACCACTTCTCTTTTTAAAAGTGGTAATCAGGAACTAATGTCACAACTACTGGTGGGTGAAAGAACTTGTCATGGTTTCTTACCAGTGTTTTGATTAGGTGAAAACTGGAGGTTAAAATTGCTAATATTTGGCCAAGTGTGTTAGGGAGGAATTATTTAATAGACACATATTAGAGAAAAATTACTCTTGGTGTGGAAAAAACCTGAAAATCTTAGAAGAAATATTGGTAAAGAAACTGCTAATATCTATATAGCTATGAGCCCAAGTATATCAGAAGTGTCTTAAACAGGATGCACTTAATAACGGTTGATAGGATCATCCTCCATTTACTGATTAGTTCGGACTGAATCCTTTGAAGACCGTGAGTGAGTTATTTACTTCTCATTTTAATTTTGTGCCTCATTCCAATTTGCCACATTCAACTGTTAAAGAACACAGTCCATGACTTTCCATTTAAAAATGCATATATGTAATGGTTTCCCTGATAAAAATGTCACTGTGCTTGCGGGTGTCCAGTGTGAGATGCAATTGGTGGGGTTTGGGAGAGACCTGAGGCAGCCTCAGGGGGCATCTCTGAAACACTCCTGTGCAGCCTCATCTCAGTTATTATTGATGATGGTGATATTACATACTACATAGACTCTGTGAAAGGTCAGCTCACCATCTCCTAAAACAACACCAAGAACATGCTATATCAGCAGATGAGATTTTGCTCTTAAAACTATTTCTAGCAAAATGCACATGAGCACACATACAAATTATACTCGTATTACCTTCTGTCCCCAACTAGAGTTCTCTTTTCTCTTTATCCAGGGTATTTAAATTAAAGGTCCAAAAGAAAAGATCCTAAAACACAGAAACGTTAAGAAAAATAAAGCCACAAATGAAATAAAGAAGAATTTGAAAAAATAAATTATTATAAACAGAATTGAGAAATTTCCACATGATATACTAGAGTTTCCTAAGAAGTCTTGAATCTTATAAATATGTGACAAGTTCCCCAATAAATGATGACCATAAAGATAATCATATTTGGCCAATACACTGGGATAAATATTCATACTAGAGATAAGTAATGATAAAACACATTCTACAGGAGAGTCATTTGAAGGTGAAGAGTAAAATTTAGGAAAGCAGAATGAATCATGTGAAGAAATGCTAACATAGATCAATCATGCTTTATTTTTATTTTGTTAAAGATAAAATGTAATATTTAGGGTGTGGGATAACATATTAAAAAAATAGTAGCCAGAATTGGCATGAAAAGTTGCCTATATAAATTTACTGAACTGTTATAACTATTGATGCATATATACAACGTCATATGTATACATATGTCATCATATGTCCCTTGCAACTGTCCCTGGAGTCAATAATATTCATTTTTCCAAATTATATTGTTAACATTATTTCTGAATTGTAGAATTATGTTTAAGTAGTTTATCTGCTCATAACTTATTCATTAAAGTATATAAAACTGTAAAGATGTAGTACATTTTTGTAACAAAGTATCTAGGTGTTTGATGATATCTACAGAATAACGTGGTGTTTCTTATACAAGACTCTACATGTTTACCTTTCCAGATAAAATTTACAAAAATTAATTCTACTATATGTATGAAACGAAATGCCCATAGTTCAAATCCACCAATTATCCTTGGGAAAAAGATGTGCAATTTCCTTCTGTGCAATTCACTGCCTCTGGAAACCTGCTGGAGGGTCAATTCAGATTCAGCAGTATACAACAACAACATATGTGTGGAAAGGTACAGTGAAAAGCCTAACTATCATCAGTCTGAACAAGGTAGGACCCATTGCATATATGAAAGTTGAAATTGGAATTGTTGTTGTTATTGTTATGTGCCATTGAGTCACTTGCAACTCATAGCGACACTATGTACAATAGCCCTAAATACCATTCTATCCTGTGCCAAGCTTGTCATCTCAAACACA
>NW_006400149.1:27159-34346 GCF_000299155.1 Elephantulus edwardii
CTCTACATCATTGTAAATTTAAGTCACGGAATATTATATGATAATGTGTATTTCATAAAGTTAATATTTTTTAGATTTTATGACTAATAATGAGTGATGTCAAAGGAGAGGAAGACCACCAACCATGTTGATAGACATTGTGACTGTTGTAATGAGCTCAGGGTGTCAGAGATTGTGAGGATGGCATAGGAGAAATCAAGGTCAGGTCTATTGTTAATAGGGTTGCTGTGAGTCATATTTGACTTGATGAGACCTAACAAGAACAAATGCTTATTAAAATATCTCATGGATAATTTTACATTGAATTGCAGTATCATTAGTTATCCTTATAACCATGAACTTATCTAGAAGTCATTTTAAATGTTTTCTTCTTTAAAATTAATACTCCATTCTCAAGTAAATCATTGATAAAGGCTAACAAAAACAAATGATAGGAAAACTGTATGTATAACACAGACATTCTGACTAAATCTGAATATAAAAATACCAGTAACAACTAAAACAAAAGCAAATGCTTGTACTGAATGCAGAAGAAAACACTTGAATTGATATGTCATAGTAACCATTCTGACTAGAGGGTACTAATTTTGAAAATTGAATTAGCATGTCATCTTAATCTTGTAGTTTGAAGGGAGATCTAGTGGCTTAGTGGTAAAGAGTCAAATTTTCAATCCAAAGGCGTGAAGTTTGAATCTACCAACTACTGCACTGCTCAATTGATTCATACTTGGTGATTATTGTTGTTGCTGTTAAGTGCCGTCCAGTTGAACATGACTCATAGTTACCTTATGAACAAAAGATAATTCTATAATTATCACTGATTCTTTAAGTTCATAGACTTTCCAAAGGCATGTTTTTTCAGGAAATGGTTGCCACCCCTGCTTCTAAGACTGTATAAATCTGGGAACCCCACCAAACACTGTCCACCATGGGTAGCCATTATGCCATTTTACATACCAGTGGCACAGTGTTCAGCATCACAGCAACTCTAAGTTACCTCAGTACAACAAACTGGCAAAGGACTGCTCAACCATTTAGAAGAATGTTTGTCCCAAACACAATTAAACCGGGCATAAGAGCAGAAGGCCCAAGGGTCCAATGACTGTAAATACCAGGATCCTCCACCAGGTCCTTTTGACTCTAAACAAGAGGCTTTCTGCCCACGCCTCATTGTTAGCTAAATCCAGCAAACCAATTAGCTCACACACAATTGTGAATGAAATAAAAATCAACCAGTCCACCCTCAACAAAATGATACAAAACAGTAACTGATAGGCTGATACTCATAAATGGGTTTTGTTTGTTGTTGTATGTCATTAAATTGGAATTTAATTATAGCTGACATAGCTTACAGAGGCAATAAATCATTTACGAGAGGATCATTCAGACTTCCTCTGAGAAGCAGCTGGTAGATTTGGACTCATGTTTTAGGGATTATAGTGCTGCTTCTTACCACTAGACCATCAGAGCTCCCCACACATATGTGGGTCATGTTGTTTGTTGTAAATCATCTAGTCAGAACTACCTCATAGCTAATCCTCCATCAGGTAAATCACATGAGCGAAGACTGCACATTCTTCTCCCATGGAGTAGCAGATAGATACCTTCGGAATTGTATGACTATGATATTGCAGCATAAATTCTTGACAGTTTGCCATCAGAATTCACTCATATGCACAGCTTCTTATGAAGTGTTGTCTGTACAGTCATATTAGAACTGACCCATAGCTGACTCTTTAACAAGTTTTTAGAGATGGTAAATCAATGAGAGGGATTGTCCATCTGTCTCTCACCAAGCAGCTGGTGAATTAGAATTCCATGCCATGGGATTACAATATAGTTTCATAAAAATAGGCCACAAAAGCTCCCTTCTGCATGTTGCTATTGTTGTAAAATGCTGTAAAGTACAACTCACGTCAACCCTAAGAACAGGTGACTTGAACCCTATCCTATCTTGTGTCATCCTCATCATCACATTAGAGCCCATTGCTGAAATCATCATGCAATCCACCCCATTGGAGATTTTCCTCTCCTTCACTAACTCTGCATCTTAGCAAGTGTGGTGTCCCTTTCCAAGAAATAGCCTTGCCTAACAACAAAGTATGAGAATGAAGCCTCACCATCTTTGTCTCCAAAAAGTACTCTATATACACTTTTCCCAAGGCATTTTGGTTTGTTCTTTTGACAAGTCCATGGAATATCCAATACTTTTATCCAGCACCACAATTCTTCTATCATCTATTCACTGTCCATCTCTCAGATGATTGAGAACAATGTCCTAAATCAAGTACATCTTAGTTTTCAAATTGGCATCATTGCTCTTTAGCATTTGGGTGAGTTTTGTGACAGCAGACTTGTCCAATGCAATATGTCTTCTGATTTCCTTACTAAGCTTATTGATCTGAGCAAGATTAAATAATTGACAATTTCAATTCTTTCTTAATCTATTATAATGTAGACTGTTGGTCCTGTGGTGAGGACTTTTGTATTCTTGATTTTGAAATGTAATCTATACAGAAAGCTGTAGTCCTTAAACTTCTGCAGCAAGTGTTTCTCTGACTTTCAGTAAGCAAAATTATGTCACCTACATATTGCAGATTGTTGATGAGTCTTCCTCTGATCCTGCTATCACATTCACCTTCATAGAGTTTAGCTTCATGAATTATTTCGTCAGCATACAAATTGAATAGGTGTGGAGAAAAAATACAACTTCGGTACACATTCTTCAACATTTTAATCTGTGTAGTTTTACTTTGTTCTGTTTAATCAACAACTTTTTGATCTAGGTATAGATTTCTTATGAACACAAAATAGTGTTCTTCTCAACAGTAGACAGTTGCGATCCACACAGTTGAATGGCTTTCATAGTCAATAAAATGCAAACAGACATTCTTCTGGTATTCTTTGCTTTCAATCAAGATCCATCTGAAATTATCAATGATATCTCTCATGCCACCGCCTCTTCTGAACTTTTCTTGACCTTTTGGAAATTCTCTTTCAATGTACTGATTTTCCCCAATATTTTGCTTGTGACATCAATGACATCGTTCAATAATTTTCATTTTGTTGGATCACATTTCTTGAGTCAGCCAGGCAGCTGTTAGCATTTTACTGACTCCCTGGGACTTAATTTTTACCAGTGCCTTCGGTGTAGCTTGAACTTCATCTTTCATCACCATTGACTCTTCTTTATTTGTTACTTCCTTTCATTTTTTTTTTTTAATGTCAATTATTTTCTTCTGATGTTTCTTGGCTCCATCATGATTATGCCCATAGTACCTTTCACTATTGCAATTTAAGTATTGAATTTGTTCTTTAGTTTTTTAGCCTAGGAAATGACCAGTTAGTTCTTACCTATTCTCCAACTCTAGCACATTTTGTTATATAATATTTTACTTTATGTGCAGCTCTCATGCCGGGTTTTAATTGTTTTTGACCAAACATTCTTCTAAGTGGTGTAACATTGGTCTGTCCATTTACTGTACAGAGGTGACTTGTGGTTGCTGTGATGCTAAACACTGTGACACTGATGTGCCAAATGCAATAATGGTTACCAATGGTGGACACTGTTTAGTGGAGCTCCTAGATTAAAACAGGCTTGGAAGCAGGAGTGGCATCCATTTCCAAAATAGCTTGCCTCTGGAAACTCTATAAATTTGTAGAAACAATGAAAATTTTACAAGAGTTCAAGTCTTTCATTCATAGGGTCACTGAATCGTCTATGACTTGACAACGCTTAACCTAGTTTAGTTACAAAATTCAAATACATTACTTTCAAGAACAAATTCTTTCAAGTTTCTTCACCCATCACCCATAAAATTATACAAACGTATGATAAATCCCCCCTCCCTCACACATCCTCATCCCTCTACTTCCACCCTCTTCCAACCCTCTTGGATCTTTATACTCATTCTACAATAATGGTTTTATACAATATTTATCCATGTTGGACTGTGTTAGGATTATCAGTGTTTTTCTTGTGGAGGTCCAGGAGTATTCTGTAAACTTTTAGGATAAGACTCTTGTCTGAGATGGTATTACCAAATGTTTGTTCCCAGTCTGTAGGTTTTCTTTTCACCCTGTTGGAAAAAGTTTTTGATGCATACCTGGGTTTATCTTTAGAAGGTCCCATATATCAATTTTATCCTCTTAAGATTCTGCATTTCTGGTTGTATTTGGCAAAGTCTTTATGCATTGTACTAGAACTTCTAAACTTGATCTCAGTTTATCTCTTATGAATGTTGTTTTTGAGCTTTACTCCCAGGTCTCTGGTCCACCTTGAGTTGATTTTTGTGTATGTTGTGAGATGTAGATCCTGTTTCAGCTTTCTGCAGTTGGAAGTTCAGTTTTGCCAAAACCATTTGTTGAAAAGGGTATCATCTCCCTATTTGACAGCTTTGATTCCCTTGTCGAATATCAGTTGTCCTTAGGTAGTTGGGTCTATTTTTGGGTTCTCAATTCTTTTCCACTGTTCTATGTGCCTGTCATCGTACCAGTACCATGCTGTTTTGGTTACTACTGTTGTGTAGTAGTTTTGAGGTCAGGAAGTGCTATACCTCCAACCTTGTTCTTGTTTCTCAGAAGTGTTTTGCTTATTCAGGATCTCTTGCCTTTCCAAACAAATTTTATAAATTCTCTTTAAATCTCCATGGAAAATGAACTTGGTATCTGGATTGGGACCACATTGAACATGTAAATTGTTTTTGGTAAGATCATAATTTTAACAATGTTGAGTCTTCTTATCCATGAACAGGCACATTTTTCTTTTTCTTTAGGTTTTTTATTGTGTCTTGCAGAAATGTTCTATAGTTTTCTTTGTGTAATTCTATTGTATCTCTGGTTAGGTTCACTCCCAGGTATCTCAATTTGTGTTTGGCTATTATAAATTATATTGGTTTCTTGATTTCCTTCTCTAAGTTCTCTTTGTTATTGTAGAGGAATCCTATTGATTTTTGGATATTGATCTTATATTCTGCCACTCTACTAGATTTTCCTATTAACTCTAATAGTTTTTTGGTTGAATCTTTGAGGTTTTCTGTGTACACTATCATATCATCTGCATGTAGTCACAGTTTAACCATCTCTTTGCCAATCTGCATGTCAGATTCCTTCCTTCTCTCATCATATTGCCCTAACAAGCACTTCCAATACAGTATTGAAAAGAAGTCGTAACAGTGGGCATCACTGTCTGGTCCCTGTTTGAGGTGGGGGGGGAAGTGTTCTCAGTCTTTCTCCACTAAGAATGTTATTGGCTCTGTTCAGATAATTCAATTCTATTGCAATTTTACTGAGTGTCTTAATCAAGAAGAGGTGTTAGATTTTGTCAAATGCCTTTTCTGTATCAATTGCTAAGATCATATGGTTCTTGTTATTTATTTTGTTCATACTGTGAATTTTGTTGACTGTTTGTTTCACACATTCTTCATTCACATTATATTCTATACAATCATATTATGTTTTATAAAATCAATCATCATTGGTCTATGCCCACTACTATCTCATCTTTTCAGATTCTCACTGCATATTTCCTAATTCCTTCACTCACTCACCCAACTCTTGTGACCTCGTGATTTTCTTTCCTCCCAATCCTCAGCTCACTTCCCACCTCTCTATTCCTCTTTGGAATTTTGTATACATCTTACTGGTTTTTCTTTCTATTTTTACAATAGTGGTCTGAATTGGTCCTTATGACATTGAATTATTTCATGCAGCATAATGTTCTCCAACCTCTTTCATGTTATCTGGTGGTGTTTTGTTTGTTTGTTATTTTAATCATTGCTCCTAAGTGTTGCATAAAATTCCTTTATATGAATATACCAGAATTTCTCAACTCATTCATTTGTTGATGGTCATTTGGATTATTTCATATTATTACAATGGTGAATAATAATACTATGAATATCATTGTACAATCTCCATTTGTTGTCTCAGTTCTAATTTTCTTGGAGTATAAATGTAGCAGTGGAATAACTAGCTTATGTGGCATTTCTGTTCAACTTTTTTTGAGAAAATGCCAAATTGACTTAAAAATCCCACCAACAATGTATAAGAGTTCCTTTCTCTCTACATCCTCTCCAACATGTATTGTTTGCTGTCGTAAATTTTGCCGCTGCTACTTGGGTGAGATGGTACTACACTGTGGATTTGATTTCTATTTATCTTTTGCCACTGATTTTGAGCACTTCCTCATAATACTTTGCTTTGTCTTTTCCAGTTGAACAGTGAAATTTGTTCAACATTTTCTTTTTCTTTTGCTTTGGCTTCTTTATGTTTTAATGCAAATTTCAAAAGTGGTTCTGATATCCATTATAGACTTTTCTGTCATTCTTTCTTTCTTTCCTGTATTTGAGTATCTACAATCCAAAGGAAAGGGAAGAGATGCTGAAGTAAAAGAGCTTAACATAAGATTTCAAAGGGTATCTAGAAAAGACAGAGCAAACTTTATAATGGAATATGGAGGGACCTAGAATTAGAAACTTTTAAAAAAGGAAGAACTAACTCAATATTTCCCAAGCTAAAAGAGTGGAAAATCAATTTTAAGCCTTGAGTTGCAATACTTAAAAGATGTTATGGGCAAAATCTTGAATTATTTGGGAAGATCAAAAGTAGATGGAGGGAATACACAGAATCACTGTATCAAAAAGAACTAACTAGTTTACACTGCAAAATTTCAGGAAAACCTACATGATGAATCTTCAGTGGTGAGAAAAGGAGAAATTCAGGCTGTTCTACAAGCATTGGTTAAAAAAAATAAGGTCTCAGTAATTGGTGGAGTACCACTGAAAATTTTCAAATGATAGACACAGCCCTGAATGCACTCACCAGTATTTGACAGGAAACTTGGATGACAGCTGCCTGACTGACTGATTGGAAGAGATACATATTTAGTTCCATTCCCAAGAAAAGTGATCCAACAGAATGTGGAAATTGTTGAACAATAACATAACATCACATGCAAGAAATATGTTGTTGTTGTTATGTGCCATCGAGTTGCTTGCAATTCATAGCAACACTGTACAAGGGCCCTAAACTTTGCTCTGTCCTGTGCCAATCTCACTGTCTCCAATACACCCATCCAGATTACCCCAGTCACTGAATCAATCCACCTCATAGAGGGCCTTCCGCTCCTGTGCCATCCCTCCACCCCACCAAGAATGATGTCCCTCTCCAAAGACCGGTCCCTCCTT
>NW_006400149.1:34796-37571 GCF_000299155.1 Elephantulus edwardii
CCAGTGGTGAGCATCTTTGTCTTCTTGATCTTGAGCCTCAATCCCTATTATTGAAGATTATTCAAAGACAAATAAAAAAGTGCATGGACAGGGAACTGCCAAAATTTGAACTGGATTTAGAAGAGATCATGGCATCAAGGATATTGTTGTTGATGTCAGAATGATCCTGGTTGTGGGCAGGCAAAGAATACCAGAAAAAAGTTATATTTCAGCTGTATTCATTATACAAAAGCATATGACTGCATGTATCATAAAAAGTTATGGCTAAGATTGAGAATAATGAGAATCCCAGAACACTTAATTATACTAACTCTATATTTTGACCAAGAAGAAGCTGTCCAAACCTCAAGGAAATACTGCATAGTTTAAATTCAAGAAAGGTGTGCGTTAAAGTTACAACCTTTATCTTTGTCTATTAAATCTGTATATTGAGCAAATTATTTGAGAATCTGGACTATATGAAGAAGAATGTGGCATCAAGACCAAATGAAATATGGAAAGACATCATACCTGAAAAAAATTAAAAAATAAACAAAAACAAATGTTACATTATTAGATGTAGTTAAGTAGGTATAACTCTTATTAATCCTGTAATCGGGATGTTGCCTTTCATGTGGATTAAATCTCAACATAAAGAAAATTAACAGACAACATCCTGATAAATGGATAAAAACCTGAAGTTGCCAAGCTTTTTATTTTCCTTTTAACCATAGTCAACACCAAATGTAGCAGCAGTCTAGAACATTTCCTCAGTTGAAATATTCTCTCACATAATAACCATAAGAAAAAGAGAAATTATAATACTCATATAAATTAAAGTTCATAACTAATCAAATGTTGATAAAAGCAAACATCTTGGTTTAAAAATGCAGAATGATTAAAAAAGAGACATATTGGGGAAAAATAATCTACTCTCTATGACATCTTTAAAGAATGAAAGTGAAAACATAGCAGTTTAAAAACTAAAATGTGTTTACTGTAAGCCATGATATTTTCAACTGTTTTGTATATTTCTGAAAGTTGGTGACTGAATAAGGATGACAAGAATCTATCTCTTAAAACTATGACACTGTCAAACAATATTGTCTATCTTATGGGCAGCTAAAACAACATACAAATATGTATCGGAGGAAGTTCAATTAGATTGCTCTTTAGAGACAAGGGTGATTAAACTTGGTCTAACTTACTTTGGGCCTAGGCTGAAGATCAATTAAGGAGAGGAAATTGACACAGTGACTCTAATAATTGGCTTGAACATGAGAAAAATCGTAAGCATGGAGCAAGATAGAGCAAAGTTCAGTATTTAGGTTTTTTCAAGGGGTCATTATGAATTGTATTCAGCTTGATGGTACTTACAATCACAATATTTTTCTTGTTAGGAGTTTTCCCTCTTTGTCTTATCAATATGTATTATATCACCTCATTTATTTTGATATTCCACCTTGCAATGTGTCCAAAGTATGTCAGATGAGGCTTCACAATCCTCTCCTCGAAGGAGCAGCAGGGCTTCACCCTCTCAGCATAAACTTGTTTGTTCTCCTAGCAGTCCATGGTATATTCCATTCTCTTCTCCAGCACCACAGTTCAAAAGTATCAATTCTTTTTCATCATTCCTAGTGATTGTCAAACTTTCTCATGCATAGCAAGAAGTTGCAAAGACCATGGCCTGGATCAGGTGCACTTCAGTCTTTAGAGGGACATCATTGCTCTTCAATGAGCAATGAGTATTTTTGAGAGGTCTCTGACAGCAGACTTTCCCAATGCAATTCATATTTTAATTTCTAGGCTGCTGGTACCAAGACTACTGATTGTAGAGCCAAACAAACTGAAGCTTATTGACTATACCATGGACTGCTAAGAGAGCAAATAAGTTCATCTGGAGAGGGTGAAGCCAGCCTACTCCTTGGAGGCAAGGATTTGGAAGCTTCGTCTGACATACTTTGGACAGGTTGTAAGGCAGAAGCAATCTTTAGAGAGGGAAGCCACGCTTGAGAGGCTAGATGGACAGCACAGAAGAGGAAGACTCTCAATGAGATGGATTGATTCAGTGACTGAGGTAATGGGGGTAGGTGTGTCAGAAATTGGCAAGAATAGAGAAGGGTTTAGGGCTGTTGTACATAGGGTCACTATGAGTAACAGGTGACTCGACGACACATAAAACAACATACTTTACCCAGTTACATTTCTCCATGTATTGAATCTTCCTGAAATCATGTCCAAAGTATATGAAACAAAATTTCAGCATCACTTCTAAGGATACAGTAATTGCTCAATCTTCTAAGAGATTTCTTTGTTGTTATTGTTATTTTGCAGATCACAGTGTACTCAAATTATTAACATATACCACAATGCAAAGGAACCAATTCTTCTTTGGTATTTCCTATTCATTTTCCAATTTTCATAAGCCAATGAGGCAGTTGAAAACACCATGACTAGAGTCAGGTAAACTTAGTTCTTACAGAGACATCTTTGCTCTTTACAACTATGTAGAGGACCTTGACTACATGATTACTCCTTGTTTTAAGTTGCTAGATTTTTTGACCTCTGCTCCCATGGCTATGGACTGTAAATCCAAGTAAGTGATGTCTTTATATATTTAAATCTTGTATCTTTTTAACCTTATATATATATTGTTGCATGTTCGATTGTAAAAGTTTCAAACAAAGAGGAAGATTCAGTAGTTGGAAAACATGGACTAGGTGACAGAAATGGAGCTGGAGAGAGAATGATCGAATTTGCACAATGACTTATTCATAGCAAATACATTTTTAAGAG
>NW_006400149.1:39908-40387 GCF_000299155.1 Elephantulus edwardii
AACAACAACAACATATTGTTGCCCTTCTGTAATATTTGTTTTCTTAATATCGGGTTTTAATCCACATTGAAGGCTATAGTCAAACTCCATCAGCAGTTTCTCCAATTTTGCTTCATTTTAAGTAAACAAGATGAAGATATATGTATATATTAGGTTTTTAATGGAGTTGCCTTTTCCCCCCTGATGTCCCCTTCTTCTGAAAATGTACTACTTCTTTGAATATTTCTTTATTATAAAATTTGAACAAGTTTAATATTTATTTTAAATAATACAACCCTCACACATATTTTTTGTGATTTTGAACTGTGCAATGCTTCCTTATTCTGAGCAATGACTGCTTCCTGCTCAGGTTCTTAATGAGCAAAATTAAGTGTTCTGAAATTTCCATTCTTTGCCAGACTATAGAGAATTTGTTTTAATCCACATAGCTAATTGCCTTTACATAGCATAATAATAATAATATTAATAATAATAATAAC
>NW_006400149.1:42133-51711 GCF_000299155.1 Elephantulus edwardii
GGTCTTCCTCTCTCCTTCATTGACCTTCCATCATTCTCAGTATCATGTCTTTTTCCAAGGAATAGCCTCTTCTAGCAACATACCTAGGTATGTGAGGCGAAGATTTATCATTCTTGCTTCCAAAGAACACTCTGGCTCCATCCTCTACAAAACATGTCTGTTCTGTTGGGATGTTCAATGGTCTTCTCCCATACCACAGCTCAAAGGTGTCAATTCTTTTTTCTGTTATCCTTATTCATTGTCCAGCTCTTAGATGCATAGCAAGTAACCAGAAAAACCATAGCCCAAATCAGACTTTAAAAATTCTAAGAAATAAACATAAATCTATCAACATTGAATATGGATAAATTATTTTATCAAAACAAATACAAGGTACCATGGGGTGAAACTATTGATACGAAATTAGTTTTCAATTAAATAATATTTTGCTGTAAGTGAAAATTCCAAGATATCCAATGTTCAAAAATTAACTATTTAAATCAAACATATTATAAAAGCTAAATTATAATCCCATCTTTAAAAAAAATAAAAATTAGTTGACAATATCTAAAATATGTCTATAATGTACATAACAAACTTTGGTGACCTAGTGTGTAGGGAGTTGTGATGCTTACCCAAAGATGCTATCTCCCTCATTTTTCAAATTTAGCAGCAGCTCTGAGGGAGAAAGATGGACAATGATATTCCCCTCCTGTACAGTTTACAGTCTCTGAAAAACCACTGGATTTCCAAGTATGAGTTGATTCCAACTCAAAAGCAATGAGTTTGAGTAATTTGACTAGATAAGGGCTTTTTTAACTCCATAAAGCCAATTTTCAACATCTATACTCAGTGTCATATTTTATGATGAAGAGATGAAAACATTTTTCCTTACATCACAACCAAGATATACTGGAAATTCTAGCCAGTGCAGTAAGATAAGGAAAAGAAAAGTCTTAATAATAAGAATGAAATTAATAAAATTGGTTTTACTTGTGTATGGCATGATTGTTTATGTACCAAGCACCATGAAATATCTAGAAGTACCAAGGACTTATAGGTTTACAGAAATAGAATGCCATATCCTCCCCACCCCCATGGACTGACTGTTGGTTTCAGAACAATGACTTCTTATTAGCACCCAAATAGTTAAAACACCACATCAGTAGGACTCTTTCTTTACTATTTGTTGTTATTAGGTGTCTTTGAGCTGACTATGACTTTATGAACAAGATAGCCGAATCTGCTTTAATTCATTTTTATAGTTACTGTGTCAATCAAACTTTATGAGAGTCATCCTTCTCTGGCTTTGCGACTTTCTCAATATGATGTCTTTTTCTTTGGACTGGCTCTCCTTACAATATGTTCAGCGTATGTTAGATGAAGTTTCACTCTCCTTGTCTCTAAGAATAACTGTATTGTGGTTGTTAAGTGACTTCAATTCCACAACAACTCATAACTAGCCTATGATCAATAGATCTGAGCACTTCCCCATACTGTGTCATCCTCATCATCTCTGACACACTCAGCTTCACCATTAAAATCATTGTGTTAATTCACCTCATTGAGGGCTTCCCTGCCTTCATTTACCCTCCGTGTTTCGAAGCAGGATGTTCTTTTACATTTTCCTAACAAAATATCCAAAGTATATGAGATGACTTTTCACTCTCCTTGCCCTCAAGGAGTACCCTGACTGTACCTGTTCCAAGGTATATTTGTTTGTGCTTTTGAGAGTACACGAGATATTCAGCACTCTAGTTTATAAACCAAAGGAAGTTATTCATTGTCCAATTGGCATCTGCATTAGCAAGAAATTGAAAATATTAAGATTTGGATCAAGTTAACCTTAATCTTAAAACTGACACCATTGCTTTTCTAGTAATTTATAGAGTTCACTGACAGACAACTTTTTCAATACTGTATGGTTTTGCCTGACTGCTAGTACCAATGGTTCCGGTTGAAGATGAAACCAAGATGAAAATACTGATAATTTATATCTATTTCCATTTATCATTATGTTTCCTGTTGGCCCAGTGGTAAGGATTTTTTTATTGTCTTGAGGTTGAGATATAAACCATATTGAAAATGTTGTTGTTGTTGTTGTTGTTGCTGTTGTTGTTATGTGCTGTCGAGTCGTTTGTGACTCACAGTAGTTTCTTATCTTTTGCATCAAGCACTTCAAGTCCTACTCACTTTGAGCAAACAAGGTTGTGTCATGTGTAAAACAAAGGTTGTTGAGAATACTTCCTCCTATCTTGATGTCACATTCTTCTTCATATATTCAGGCTTCTTGAAAGATTTGTTCTCTATAAAGATTAAATGATAATCTTTAGGGAAGGAAAATGTAAAAAAAGGAACAAATATGCAAAAAAATAACCCACCAAATGCTAGCATTATTATTCAGTAATTGGGTGATTTATACGTTGATGGTTGTTGTTGTTGTTATGTGCTGTCGAGTCGTTTCCGACTCATAGCGACCCTATGCACAACAGCTCTAAACCCTGCTCTATCCTGCGCCAACCGCACCGCCTCTGACACACCCATCCCGATTACCCCAGTTACCGAATCAATCCATCTCATAGAGGGTCTTCCCCTCCTGCGCTGTCCCTCCACCCTCCCAAGCATGATAAACAACTAAAAACAAAACCACCCTCACATGCAAAGTAACATACAGAGAAAAATTTTAAAAAACATCAGAACCCAATCCTGTTACCTCTGGATAAATTCTGATTTATAATTCCCTGACAAGATGTAGTAGTTGGTAATACTATAAATCCTTGTGAAAGCTGCCTGCCACAACTTTCTTTCTTAGAGAAGTTAGCTGATGTGTTGGAATCGCCAAACTTTCAGTTAAAATCCAAGTGCTTGACTACACTGCACTAAGACTACCACAGCTTTGATGGAAAACAGTTTGGTGGTTTCACAAATACAACCAAAAACTAAAGGAGAATCACATAATCCAGAAAGTGTAGTCCTACCAAAAGCTCTGATTTGGATCACTATATAAGAACCTGGATAGGAGAAATGTGAATAAAATTAAAACGTCAAGACCAAACCTTCTGGTCTTAAATAGGCTGGTAGAATCTAAGGTGCTATAGTTCTTAGGCACCCTTCAAATGGAAACTAACTCCCCCTCCATAACTTTTCATTCAAACAATAGTCAGATCTGCAAAGTGATCAGTAACACCATGAGGTTGTTACACAACTTGGAACAATCAACCACATAAGACCAAAATGGCAGCATTTATTAAAAAAAAATAGTTCAGAAGGCAGGAAGGGACAGAGAGGAAGTACAAATGAAAATAAGGAACCCATGGAAAAAGTAGAAAGTTGCTGTTACATTGAGGGAAAAGTGCGTAAACTGATGAATGGAAAACCAATCTGCTCTCTAAACTTGCACCCACAAAGCACAATAAAAGTTTTTATAGATAGAATTGTTAAAATATGAGTACATTAAACATAATAATAGTAAGAAGAAAAACTAATTCAAAAGAGGGGGCTTAAATGATTGCCAAGATAATTTCAAGTCTAATAAATAACCAACTATAAATACACATTCTAAACTCTTTTAAGTGTAGAAACAACAAAAGTTATGCAAATGTTTAGGTCTTTCATTCATAGAATAGCTATGAGTCATCTATGACTCAATGGCACTTAACAACAACAGCAACAATGATGAGAGAGCTCTGTTGGCCTAGTGGATAGAAAGTTATGCTACCAACCCAAATGTGGGTGATTTCAATATACAGCCCCCAGGCCTGGTTTTAATTCGTTTTGGTCAAACATTCTTCTAAGTGGTATAGCACTGGTCTGTCCATTTTCTGTACAGAGGTAACTCATGGTTGCTGTGATGCTGTGACACTGATGCATCAAACACAATAATGGTTACCCATGATGAACAGTGTTTGGTAGAACTCCCCGACTAAAGCAAGCTTAGAAGCAGGATTGGCATCCACTTCTGAAACAGCTTGCCTCCAGAAACTCTATGAATGTGGAGAAATGTCAAAATTTTACAAGTGGTCAGGTCTTTCATTCATAGAGTTACTATGAGTCATGTATGACTTGATGGCCCTTAGGGATAACAACAAATTTGCTTACATCTGATTGTTGTTGTTGTTGATGATGATGTTGTTGTTGTTATGTGCCGTCAAGTTGCTTGCGACTCATAGTGACCCTATGTACAACAGCCCTAAACTCTGCTCTGTCCTGTGCCAATTGCACTGTCTCTGACACTCCTATCCTGATTACCCCATTCACTGAATAAATCCACCTCATAGAGGACCTTCCCCTCCTGAGCTGTCCCTCCACCCTCCCAAGCATGATGTCCTTCTCCAAGTACCGATCTCTCCTTACAACATGTCCAAAGTATGTTAGACAGAGCCTCAGAACCCTTGCCTCCAAGGAGCCACCAGGTTTGATCCTTTCCAGGATGAATCTGTTTGTTTTCCTAGCAGTCCATGGTACTCTGAATACGCTTCTCCAGCACCACAGCTCAAAGGCATCAATTCTCAATCTATCCTCCTTGGTCGTTGTTCAACTCTCTGATGCATAACAAGTGATTGTGAAGACCATGGCCTGTATCAGACGCACCTTAGTCTCCAGAGAGACACCATTGCTCTTCAGTACTTTGGAGAGGTCCCTAACAGCAGACTTTCCCATGGCAATGCGCCTTTTAATTTCCTGGCTACTCATGCCAAGACTGTTGACTGTGGAGCCAAGCAAACTAAAGCTGTGAACAATCTCAATCTCTTCACCATCCATCCTGATGCTGCCAATTGGCCCAGTGGTGAGAATCTTTGTCTTCTTGATATTGAGCCTCAATCCATATAGTGTCAGAAAATATCATTTAAATGAATGTACTTCTACTTAAATTTTACTTACACAAGAAATAATAACAAAAATGTTATGCATGTTTTTGGTCCGTCCAATTAACACTAATTCTTTTTTTATACTTATATAATTTTAAGTATAGGCATAGTTTTAAGTTGTTTTGTGATTTTGTCCTTTTTAAATCTTTCTTTTATATTAGTTTGCTTACAAATTGACATCATTGCTGTTGTTGTTGCTATGTGTTGTTGAGTTGCCTGTGACCCATAGTATAGCTGCTCTGAACCCTGACCTGTCCTGAGCCAGTCTCACTATTTCAGACACACTCACCCCCATTGTCCTGGTTACTGTATCAGTCCACTCATCCACGATCTTCCTCTCTTTCCAAGCATTATGTCCTTGGAGAGGTCCCTAACTGAAGACTTTTCCAATATACTACATCTCCTGATTTCCAGACTACTGGTACCAGGGACATTAAATGTAGATCCAAATATGATAAAGTTGTTGACAGTTTCAAGCTTTGTTTGCTTACAAAGATCATTTACATTCTCTTTCGCATAGTCCTTCATTCACGTTGTGTTTAATACAATCATTCCCATTCATTATGTTTTATAAAATTAATCATCATTGAACTATGGGAACCATTACCCTGTCTTTCCAGATCCTGGCAGGATCTTTCCCATTTCCTTTACCTACCTCTCCCTCCACCCACCAAATTGTGTGATGCTATAATTTTCTCCCTACCCATCCTCACCCCTCTGCTCCCTCATTCCCCCCTTAGATCCTCACACATTTTACTTGTTACCTACAATAATGGTCTTATGCAGTATTTTTTTTCCTTATAAAGCCAATCTAGTTTATTTAGCATAATGTTCTCCAGTCTCTTCCAAGTTATGTTGTGATTTTTTTAATTCAATACTTCAGAGTGCTGCATGGTATTCTATCATATGAATATACCACAGTTTTTCAATCCTTGAAGATTTGGACTTTGTCCATGTTTTTGCAATTGTGAATAACACTGTTATGAACATTGGTGTACAGATCTCTATTTGTATCTCAATTCTAATTTCCTTGGAGTATATTCTTAGCAGTGGAATAGCTGGGTTGTATGGAATTCCCATGTTCAATTTTTTGAAGAAATGTCAAACTTCCTTCCACGATGGTTGTACCATTTTACAATCTCACCAACAGTGAGATTTTTGTTTGTTTTGCTATATGATGAGAAAATTCAAAGCAAAATTTAAGGAAAAACATCTTTAAGATGAGGGGATAAATTATTTTTCCTCAGAGTGAAACTTCTTCGAAACTAGAGAAACTTAAAAATGCCCCGTGCTTAGAAATTTAGTGCTTCATAAAACAAATTACAAAATACTCATCCATACATATATTCAATCTATTTTGAACACATTCTGTGAAGGAGAGCTCTCTAACCCATGGATTTACAAGATAAAATGCACATACCTGAACTCCAGATATTTGCGAATTATTTCAAAACTTGAGATTTTCAAGGGGATGGTGAAGTCCTTTGGCAGATAATCATCCCTCAGCCCTTCTGAAAACATGAAAAACAAGGTCAGAAAGATTGCTAATGACCCAAATAAGCTAACTTGCAGAATGGAAAACAGCAGGCTATATCTAAATGTTATCCTCTTCACATGAAGATATTTTTCCTATTCATATTGAGCAACAAAGACTTGTATAATAAATAACTGTCGTGGACTGTAGCTCCTAAACATTAAATTATGCCTTTTACCTCAGACTTATTATTCATATAACATATAATATTCCTTGAAGCTCCTTCCTGACAGCAATACTGCTTGATAGTCGCTAAACCAATTTTAAATCACGTCAGCCTTGCAATGAAATTGCTTGTTGATTTGATTGTTTTATTCGTCTAATGATTTTGCAATATCACATCCAATTGAATAATTATGCAAGGAGAGAGGCTGAATGCCCATCTTTTCTAGATTATAATAATTCATAAATGCAGATTTTTCTGTTCCATTAAGCAGTACCACCTTTTAATAAGACATGAGAACAACAAAGCAGACATAATGATATATAACCAACTAGAGAAGAAAACATAATTTGGACAACTAAAATTTTAGTAGAATATCTGTAAGGAAAATATGTTTTGAATTATCATATAGACCTGGAGGAAATTTAAGGATAATTGTAACACATACAGGTATATATTAATAGATACACATATGTGTATATGCATGTACATTGATATATGTATATAAATATATGTATACATATAAAACAATTTATAAATGGAAGCTGAAAAAATAGATGTATTTCTCATTTTGTTCAGATGATTACTAGCTGAGTTAAGTCTACATTAAAATATTTTTATTGACTTGTATAGACAGGAGTCAGTTCTCAGAGTATTTACCAGTGTTTACTCCCTCCTGATAACTTAAGGAGAAATCATTATGACTATATATTTTTTTTCTACTTATGCTTATTTCTTCAGTATGTTTTCCTGTCTTTGTAACACTGCCCTCTCTCAATGTGGCTTAAATCTCACACCTACATACATTTTATGAAGAATCTGTCAAATACTGGTGTCCCTAGGAGTATGTGTGTGGTTTACTACTGTACTAGGTGACAATCAGAGGGAACAACACCAAAAAAGACTGCTGTAGCACTTTTTGTGCAGTTTCAAGATAAATTCATTCTTTTTTTAAATAAAAATATCTCTAATTTAACAACAGCAACATTTTTATAGTCCTGGTTTTTAAATACTAAGTATCTACAAGACACATTCTGTATTTATTTAATTTTTTGAACTTCTAATATGCTCTGCTCAGAATTGTCATCTTTATTTTTTTTTCAGAACAGTCATTTTTATACTCAGTGACAATGAAGTTCCAAATCACAACATTTCATATGCATATGCCATAAGGGTATGCTATTTGAGTATATTCCTGTTGTTGTTAATGATATTTTCTAGTCACTGATTTTGTCACATTTTCTGGTATTTTATCTAGGATATAGCACTAATTAACATTTGTGAACTATGATATAGTCCACAGGGAATTGCATGGCTAACTAAAAAAATCACACCTTTGACAGTACATTCCACCAGAAACTCAGTGAAAGAAAGATGGACAATCGCTCCCTATGTGATTCAAAGCCAATGGAGGGTGAGATGTGAGTCGGTTCTAACCGGACCACAATGACTTTTAAGGTGTTGTTGTTGTTGTTTTTGTTTTATAATACCAATGACTTTTGTGAGAAGGAAAAATAAGAAAAAGGAAAAAAAATGTCCAAAAAACCACAATGGGTTTATATTCCGTTATTTGAAGTCGTTTCTAAAATTTTGTTTTTAATATAATCTAAGAAATACTTAAGCAATTAGCAATTATATGCCACATGTTATTCTATTGCTAGCTACCATTAAACCCACTATGACTCACTGGGACTCTATGAACAATGTATCTGAATCTTGCTCTGCCCTGCATAATCCTCATCTTTGATGATTGTTACAGTAACTTGGTAAATTTATCTTGATTGGGGCTTTCTTCTGACCTTCTACCTTTCTTAACATGATAACTTTTCCCGAAGACTGAACTGTCTTTATGATATGATATAATTTCAACATCTTTGCCTCTAAGGTGCACCTTAGTTTCACACCATCCAACAATTTTGGTTGTTCTTTGGACAGTCCATAAAATATTCAATACTCCTCTCCTACACCACAACTCAATGGTATCAATTTTTCTGCCAAGTTTATTCATTGTCCACTTTTACATTAATAGTAGGTGATTGAAAAGACAGTAGTTTTACATCAAGCTCAGCTAGTCTTTAACATCTTTGAGCTTTAGCAGCATGAAGTCCTTGCCAACAGATTTTGCCAATGAAATATGGTTTTATTTCTTTACTTATGTTACCATGGATATTGATCTAGAATTGAAGTAAAATAAAATTGTTGATCACTTCAATCTACTTTCCATCTATCATGATGCAGTCTATTGTTTCAATGGTGAGCTGTTAGGGCTGTGTTAGGGTTCCTTCCCTTTCCCAGAACAGCCACAGTAATGATCAAAGCAGCAGCTATACTTCTGTTTATATCTGTTGTTGTTGTTCTTATGTGCCATTGAATCACTTGTGACTCATAGTGACCCTCTGTACAAAAGCCCTAAACCCTGCTCTGTCCTGTGCCAATATTACTGTCTCTGACACAACCGCTCCAATTACACCAGTCACTGAATCAATCTACCTCTTAGAGGGTCTGCCCCTCCAGCTCTGTCCCTTCACCCTCCCAAGCATGATGTCCCTTTCCAAGGACTGGTTCCTCCTTGCAAGATGACCAAAGTAGGTCGGACAAAGCCTCAGAATCCTTGCCTCCAAGGAGCAGCCCTGTTTAACCCTCTCCAGAATGAACCTGTTCATTTTCTTAGCAGTCCTTAGTATATTTAATACTCTTATCCAGTACCACAGCTCAAATGCATCAATTCTCCTTCTATCCTCCCAAGTCATTGTTCAGGTCTGTGATGCATAACAAGTGATTGCAAAGACCATGGCCTGTATCAGGCACACCTTACTCTCCAGAGTGATACTATTGCTCTTCAGTACTTTGGAGAGGTGCCTAACAGCAGACTTTCCAATTGCAAAATATCTTTTAATTTCCTGGCTGCTGGTACCAAAAGTGCCAAGTAAACTAAAACTGTTAACAATCTCAATCTCTTCACCATCCATACTGATACTGCCAAATTGGCCCAATGGTGAGAATCTGTTTCCTTGATTTTGAGCTTCAATCCATA
>NW_006400149.1:64185-66246 GCF_000299155.1 Elephantulus edwardii
AAAATCTCTGTAAATGTTTATGAAAATTAATAAAATATAGAAAAAAAAGGAATGCATTCCTAAAGTCATGTGGTTCAAATCTACCAACTATTCTGTGAGAGAAGGATGAGCAATCTCTTCTCATGTGATTAAATGCCTCTGAAATTCTGGCTATGAGGCCATTCTGAATTGACAGTACACAACAACATTGCAGCGACGACTGTTGGTTATAGATCCTACTAAAATGAAATTGCTGACAACTTTAGTCTTTTCTCCAGCTATCAAAATGCTACCTATTGGTCCATTGGTGAGGAATTTTATTTCCTTAATGAAAGAGACACATCTTGGTGGGAGGGAAAGGTTATGATCTAATACACTATGAAATTTATAAAACTTTATAATCACATGAAAATAAAATCTCGCTAAAAATATTTTTTAAATTGCTGGAAAAGTACATTAACAGGGAATTTCTAGAAATTTATCCTGAATTTAGAAGAGGCCATGGAATGAGGAATATCCTTGTTGTTTTCAGATAGATGTTGGCTTAAAGCAGAGAAAAATAGAAATACGTGTGTTTTATTGACTATATAAAGGCTGTGTGGATATCACGTAATTCTAGAGAACGGTGAGTATAGGAATCCAGATCATGTAATTGTGCTTATGTGAAAAGTATATTTATTACAAGAAGCGTTATTCAAACAAAACAAGTAAACACTATTTTAAAATAAGAAAAAGTGTATGCCAGGATTGTATCCTTTCTCATTACCTATTCAATCTGTGTGTTGAGCAAATCACTCAAGAAGCTAGGCTATGTGAAAGGGAATGTAACATCAAAATTGTAGGTAAACATGTAAACAACCTACACTGTACAGATGGCACAGCATTGTATGCAAAAAATTAAGGAGACTGAAAGAACTTATTGAAGAAGTTTAAAGACTATTTTTCAAGACGAAATGCATCTCAATATATCTGCATGTTCGTTGTTGTTATTGTTAGGTGCTGTCAAGGTGAGTATGACTCATAGCCACCCTATTAACAACAGATCTGAATCCTGTCCTAATCTGTGCAATCCTCACTATCTCTCATAGACTTGAGACCTTTACTGTAGTCACTGTGTCAATCCATGTTGATGAATATTGTCTTCTATTTTGCTGACCCTACAACCTTCCAATCATATCCTTTCCAAGTAATAGTTACTCCTAGAATCATGTCCAAAGTATGAGTTGTTGTTGTTGTTATGTGCCATCGAGTCTTTTGCAAATCATAACAACCCTATGTACAACAGCCCTAAACTCTGCTCTGTCCTGTGCCAATCACACTGTCTCTGGCACTCCCATCCCAATTACACTAGTCACTGAATCAGTCCATCTCATAGAGGGTCTTCCCCTCCTGAGCTGTCCCTCCACCTTCGGAAACATGATGTCCCACTTCAAGGACCGGTCCCTCCTTACAACATGTCCAAAGTATGTCAGACGAAGCCTCAGAATCCTTACCTCCAAGGAGCCACCCAGTTTAGCCCTCTCCAAGATGAATGTTTGTTTTTTATTGTTGTTGTTTTTTTACAGCCCATGGTACACTCAATACTCTTCTTTAGAACCACAACTCAAAGGCATCAATTCTCCTTCTATCCTCCCTAGTCATTGTCTAACTCTCTGAAACATAACAAATGATTGCAAAGACCATGGCCTGTATCAGACACATCTTAGTCTCCAGAGAAACACCATTGCACTTCAGTACTTTGGAGATGTCCCTAACAACAGATTTTCCCATCGCAATACATCTTTTAGTTTCCTGGCTGTTGATGGCAAGTGTGTTGACTGTGGAACCAAGCAAACTAAAAAGTATGAAAGACAAAGCTTATTTGTTCTTGCCTCCAAGGAGCACTTCAGCTGCACCTGTGCATTCTTTTGGCAGTCCACTCAGTACTCTTCTTAGCACCATAATGCAAGGGCATTAATTCTTCTTCTTCTCTCATCTTTTTCTGTATAGTTAAAACAAATTACTGTTTTATATTGTTTATCAAATTATTTACTTTGAAAATGATGTCCTTATTCACAAGTATTTATGAAACTGTTAATTCTC
>NW_006400149.1:67069-68711 GCF_000299155.1 Elephantulus edwardii
TAAGAAGATAATGGTTTTAATTTGTATATACGTGTTCTTTGAGGGGGTGGTATACTGATCCAGATAAAGGCTGGAGAACTGTTTACATTAGCATTCAGCCTTTAAAAATCTTATTTTCTCCAGAAGAACAGCAATGATTTTCTGGTTAATGTTAAAGAAAAAGATTGAATAAATCTGAAGTTTATTATAAATTTTTCATAAGCCATAATTCTACCATATCTGCATTTCTTGGAGGATGGTGATATCTAACATAGCAATATTTAATTATTTTATTAACCAAAGGTGTTTTCTATGGGATAAAAGCTGTGATATCATGAGTTAATGCATGAAAGAACCCAACAAATGGAAGCAACAATTTCACTTTAAACAACTCTCAGGGTTGTAAGAAAGTCTACTGCGTTGAAAGACATTCTGAAACTTCCACAATACCAAGATGTGGAGATAAGCTTGAAAGAAAGTGCCAGACAGACACATGGAGAAATGTTCCAAATTACTGGCAATAAGAAAGATGTACATCAAAACCACAATGAGATACCATCTTACTCCAATAACAATGGCCAAGTTTAATAAGGCAGCAAGTAATAAATTTTGGGGAGGATATGGCAAGAAAAACTCTTATACATTGCTGGTGGGTTTGTAAAATGGTACAAACATCCTGGAAGGTAGTTTGGTGCTTGCTCAAAAAGCTGAACATAGAAATTCCATATGACCCAGCTATTCCAGTATACCCTGAGACTATGAGAACTGAGGCACAAACAGAAATTGTACACCAATGTTCATAGCAGTATTACTCACCATGAAAGAACATGGAAACAGAGCAGATGTCCAACCTTAAACGAATGGATTGAGAAATTATGGTACGTTCACACAACGGGTTGCTATTCAGCACACAGGAGCAATGATTTTGTAAATTATTACCCAATTTGGGAGGAACTGAAAAGCATTATTCTGAGTGAACTAACTCAGTCCCACGAGGATAAATATTGTATCAAATCATTATTGTTGAATGACTATAAGGATCCAAGAGGCGTGAGAGAGACTGGAAGCAGTAGGATGTGGATGTGCGTGGGGTAGGGGTATTAATCATCAAGTTGTACAATGTGATGGGTGACGGGGTGAGGGAAAATGAAAGAATTTGATTGAATTTGTATTCAAATAAAGTAATAGTAAATAAAAAGACAGTACCTGAAAGGTTCATGGATACACCACACCACCATTTTGGAGCAAGCAAGTGCTAGGATATAGTCAGTGGCTGACAAGAGTAAATAGCCATCTGGAGAGGAGGACAGTTATTATATATCAAATCATGGAGATAGCTCCAAAAGTGAGAAATGAATACTTATTAACACTGTCTCATGTTTCTCCACATGCTGGTAAGGTTTGGGAACTATCTAAATTTCATTCTATGATCAGACATGTTTTATTGCTGTGTGATTTTACAGAATTTCTTAATATTTTAAAAAGTCATTTCCTATGAAAACAATGACATTCAGGTATTTTATTTTAATAATAACGGGATATAATATTGTTGTTGTTGTTATGTGCGGTCAAGTCGCTTGCGACTCATAGCGACCCTATGTACAACAGCCCTAAACCCTCCTCTATCCTGTGCCAATCTCACTGCCTCTGACACATCCATCCC
>NW_006400149.1:72837-74771 GCF_000299155.1 Elephantulus edwardii
ATAGATAGAGATATAGACAGATATATAGATAGAGATATAGATATAAATAAATAAGTAATATTCGGAAAATAAAAAATTTACAAAGTGAAATTTTGTCAATGCTCTTAATTTCTGAGATAATTACTGTTCCTCTCTGGTCAGAATCTAGTTTGTTATAAGTGGTATTCTTTTCAAAATGTTTTGAACTGAAGTTTCTGACTTAACAACATGATTATAAGTCTAAAATTTTTGTCCAAGTTAATTTTCATTCCAACCTCAGCAGCATTACTTTGGTATTTGGAATATTTTTTAAAGTCTTTATTTCATGCATTTCTCAACTATGCAATTGGTGTAACAGCACTGTCATGATGCAAAATTCTAAAAAACACTTCTTTGTTACGTATTCGAAAAACATCAAATAATTCACAAAACAATTTATTTTAAAAATCAAAATTTATATTCAGAATATAAATTTCACGTGTAATTAAGGAAAGAATCAAGTCCAAGTGTTGAAAGGGATTTTTGTTGCCATTTTGAAATTTTCTCCACAAAAATACCAACCACATAAAAAATGAAATCAAGTTTCTTCATTATATTAATGCAAGACTTTATTAACTGACTAATGCTTCTTTCCTGCTGCCTCCAAAGCCATCTGCCCATCTGCATTTTAAGGTATTTACCAGGATTTCTTTTTAAATCATTAAATTAAGATCCTTAATGATACTTAGAATTTATTCAGTGGTTTAATGAATTTCTGCAGGATTCATTTCCAAAACATTAAATTCATGTAATGCTATTGTGAGTCATTCATTTCAGAAAATGAACCACCCTGCTCATGGGAACGTATAGTTACATCACAAATGACACAAAGAGAGACATTTTCCTATAATGAATCACTTTTTCTGTTTAAATGGAAAAATTATAAAGAGATCAAGGAAAATAATAGACATACTTCATTTTTATTTATTTATTTTTATTATGGAAAAATTTCACAGCGAACTATAATCTGTATATTAGGGCATTTCAAGTGAATTAATTCTTCAATTTTTCGTTTTAAAAAATAATGATGAGGGAGAGAACAGTCTAAAAGTGATATATGATAGCATATTATGATTATCACAGGAATCCCGAATTAAGGTTGCATAGTGGAGCGCCTTTGGGGGGAGCGGGGGAGGCGGGGCAGGGGCAGGCTGGGTTGGATGGGGTGGGATTTTATACCAAGATGTTATACCAACGAAGAAGTTTATCTTTTGCTTTTCAAAGAGAGGAACAAACTGGGGGGAGGAGGGTAAAAAAAAGTGAAACAATGAATAAATGAAAATCCAAAATCTCTGTAAATGTTCTTTAAAATTAATAAAATAAAATTCAAAAAAATAATAATGGTGATATGATGATATTAAACTCCCTTTAAAATACTAAATATTACCTTTAGTACTTATTGACTGAAATTAGGTCTTTACCTGCATTGTATAGTTTCAAAACTGCTCAAAGGAACACAAGAAACTGAAAGTGTGACAATGTTGTTGTTGGTATTGCTGTGTACCATTGAGTTGGAACCAACTCATAGCTGACCATCTGGCAAGTTTTCGGAGGCTGTTAATTGAAGGGGAGGAGATTTCCCATTCCACTGGGGAGTAGCTGGTGTCCCTGAACCGCATGCCCTTCAGATTACAGCACAGCTTCTTTGCCACTATGTCACCAGACAATGAACAGTGACATAAAAGTTATATAGTGTGGAAACTATATAACAGTATTATTAATTTCACATGTAAGCAAGATTCTACTGAAGTTTATCCAAAAACGACTGGAACAGAACATCAGCAGAAAACTGCCAGGAGTCTAGGCTGGGTTTAGAAAGAGTTGTGGTACTAGGGATATTGTAGGTAATGTTAGATGGATCTTAGCTGAAAGTAGGGAGTACCAGAAGAATGTATATCTGTGTTTCACTGACTATG
>NW_006400149.1:75761-77067 GCF_000299155.1 Elephantulus edwardii
GGCTGTTGTTCATAGGATCACTATGAGTCGCAAGCGACTCTATGGAACATAACAACAACAACAACAACAATTTGTTTTAATAATTAAAAAATAATAACCATATTCTCATGTTGTTATCTAGTCTGAACTAATAGCTGATCTCCAGCAGAGTATTTAGAGGCAGTAAATTACACTGGACTTGATTGCCCATCTTTCTCCTGAAGAGCAGCTACTGGATTTGAACCATGTTCCTTTGGATTGGCAGAGCAAGTCCTTACCTTTAGGTCAGCAGAGTTTTCATATTCTCATGATAATCAATTGAAATCAAAGTATGCTTATATTTCTCATAATAAAAAGTCCTAAATGTAGGGTGGTAATATATTACAATAGTAACTGAAAGCTTGGCAGTTTGAACACACCAACCACTCCAAGAGGGAAAAATAAGCCATTTTATTCCATAAAGATTTATACCCTGGTAATCTAGTGGCAATGATTTTTAAAATTTACATATTTGTCTCACTCATCTATTTCTTGTATTTTTAAGTGTTCATAATCTTAATTTTCAAAATTATAACACAATATAAATATATGAGATAAGGAGAAGATTAAGAAGCTGGCATATCATCGGCATACCAGAGACCGAGCAGTATAGCTAGAATTTTATTGAGGTGGCAGAACCAGTTCTCGAAGGGAAAACCAAGGCTTCCTTGTTTTCTATCCAGGTACTTTGTGAAGATCACTGCAGTTTGACCCTTGGCCCTGCTGACCTTGGGCCAAGTAGAAAACACAAATATACAGATCCTTTACAAAACATTGCCATACATTTACAATGACTTAACATATACTAAGACTCACATAATGTCAAGAAAGCAGCAGTCTGCTTCAGTTAGTATTAAAAACCAAAATAATCCATCTCCTAAAGAGTAGACCCACTGAATACCCCAGATAGAGAGAACCAGAAGCTACAGAAGGCAGGAGCGTGGCGGTGAGAGTGCAGGAATCGCGGCAAGCTTTTGGAGTCGACTGTTTTTCCGGGAATGTGTTTGACGTGCAGGTTTGCTCTGTCCCTGGAATGAGGCTAGCCAGCCTGGGCCTAGGGTTTGAACCAGGAGGTGCCCTTAAGCCCATGGGTTCAAATTGTCTTCCTGTCAAACATTCTTCTAGGTGGTATAGCACTGGTGTGTGCGTTGCTGTACAGAGGTAACTCGTGATTGCTGTGATGCTGAAGCCTGTGACAGTGATGTGCCAATCGTGGTAATGGGCACCCATGGTGGACAGTGTTGGCTGGAGCTTCCCTACTAAATCAAGCCTGGAAGCAGGAGCGGCA
>NW_006400149.1:77812-78999 GCF_000299155.1 Elephantulus edwardii
CAAATTAAAAGATAAGGATAGAATTCTAAAAGAAGCACAAGAAAAAACAAAGAGTCACCTACAAAGGGAAAAAAATTAGATTAAATTTTCATTTCTCAGCAGTAACTATGAGAGCTAGAAGGTAATGGGATGACTCATGCAGAAAGTTGAAAGAAAACAATTGCCAGCCACAGATCCTACACGCAGCAAAGCTCTCCATCAAATATGAAGTATAAATTAGATCTTTTCAGAAAAGAAGAAACATAAGGAATTTTTGCAAACAAGACAAAACTATAAGAAATTTTAAGTGAAGTTCTTCACAAAGAGATGCTAAAGGTAAGTGCATAGGCTATAGTAATCAAACTGCAGAAAAAAAGAAACACTGCAAATTGGCAAAAGTAAAATCTGGCCAGACAATAATCACACTTAATGTGAACGGACTAAATGCTCTAACTAGGAGAAAAAAAAAAAAGTAGCATAATTGAAAGAAAAACAAAGCCCATCCAATGTTGTCCTCAAGAACATCTACAAACAGAAGAAAAAGACAGACCCAAAATCAAAGGCTGGAGCAAATTATATCAAGCAAATGGCTACCTCAAAAAAAGCAGGAGTGGTAATATTAGTCTCTGATAAAACAGATTTTAGAATGAAAACCACCATAAAAGATAAGGAATGGTATTACATCCTGATTAAAGGCACAATAGGTCAAGAAGACATAACCTTAGTCAATGTTTATACATCAAATCACAGACCTGCAAAATATATAAAATAATGGTGAATAGAATTGAAGAAAGAATTAGACAACACCACAATAATGGCAGGAGATTTCAACACACCACTATCATCAAACAATAGGTTAACCCAAAAGAAACTCAACAAAGACACAGAAGACCTGAACTGCACAATTAGCAAACTCAACCTAATGAAATGCACCCAAATAAGACTCAATTCATTTTTTCTCAAGTTCACATGGTATATTTTCCAGAATCAATCATATATTAGAACACAAAGCAAGTCTCAAGTAATTTAAAGAAAACAACAAACAACCCAAAATTAAAATAATACAAAGTGTCTTCTCAGATTACAATCTCATAAAACTAGAAATTTACCATATGAGCATAAAGCTTATAAAATCTTCTTGTGGAAGCTAAATAACTCTCTGCTAGAACATGATTGGGTTATAAAATACCTGTTGTTGTTGTTAAGTG
>NW_006400149.1:80629-82258 GCF_000299155.1 Elephantulus edwardii
TGAAAATGAAAATGCAACATACCAAAACCTTTGGGATACAGCTAAGTCAGTCCTCACAGGGCAGTTCATAGCAACAGGCACTTAAAAAAAGAAAGAAAGAAGAATAATAAATTATCTAACTCAACACTTTCATCATCTAGAAAAAGAACAACAATCTAATCCTACAGCCTCTAGAAGAAGGGGAATTGTCAGGATAAGACCTCAAATCAATGAAATAGAAAACAGAAAAAAATAATTGGAACTCTCAATAAGACCAGGAGCTGGTTTTTTTGAAAGGTCAAGAAAATTGACAAATCACTGGCAAACTTAACAAAGGGGGCAGGGGGGAAGAGAAGACACAGATAACTTGATTATGAAATGATAAAGGTGACATCACAACAGAACCAGAGGAAATAAAATACTATGAAAAGCTATACTCTGATAAATTTGAAACGTTAGAGGAAATGGACAAATTCCTTGAAATTCATGCCCTACCCAGATTGACAAGGATAGATATCAAACTCTTGAACAAAAGAAGAAATTTCTATCACAAAAGAAGAAATTTAAAAGGTCATTAAAAAAAATCAACAAGAAACAAACAAAAAAACCCAAACAAACAAAAAAACTTCCCCATATGAAAAGTCTTGGACCAGATGGCCTCACAGCTGAATTCCACCAAACTTTCTACTTAAACTGTTTCAAAAAATTGAAAAAGAAGGAACACTCCCACAGTCATTCTATGATGCAAACATAACCCTAATGCCAAAACCAAGCAAAGATTTTACCAGAAAAGAAAACTATAGATTTATATGTCTCATGAATATAGATGCAAAGTCAGCCCCAGGTCTGTTCTATCACATGAAGGTCCTTGATCTTTATGAAAATACTCAAAATGTAGATTCCCTTCATAACACCTTGAAGAATGTAGGGATCCGATTGGTGGCGGCTCCGGCTTGGGGTGATACAATGAAGTTACAGATCCAAGTGAAGAACAAGGGAAAGATCCTGGCCGCCAGGTTCAAGAACTTTGTCTGTGGCTCTGCCATGGCTTCCAGCTCCTTGGTCACTGACTGCAACAAAGGGAAAACCAGTGAAGAGGCCTCGACCATCAAAAACACCAACATAACCAAGGTGCTCTATCTGCCTCCCATGAAACTACACTGCTTCCTGCTGGCTGAAGATGAGACCAAGGCTGCCCTGGCCAATTACGAATTAAAGCTAGAGCCTAAGAAAGAGGCAGAGACAAAATGAACCCACAGCTGGTCCCCCCACTGCACCATCACCCTCATTGTTCAGAAGCTCCTCACAGCAGTGCAGTGAAAAAAGCTCTGAGGCTCACGTATTTTCAGATGTTTACCTGATGCAAAGGAAATGCACAGTTTAATTTTTCCAAATTCTGTGATCTTGTGGCTTTGTACAGCCTGCTTTTATTGCCTTGACACTGTTAAGTATCCCTTTTGAATGATGTGGATGACCACATGGCTGAGATCAGTAAGGTCAGAATAGTAAATAGTTGTAGAGTACAGAAAGGGCTGTTTTGCCTAAAACTATTGTTTTTAAGATTTTTTTAGTAGATTGATTATTTGATAGAACCAATTATTGTACATAAGACAAATTCCTCTGTGTGTGTATATATAATATTATAATAAT
>NW_006400149.1:83135-84533 GCF_000299155.1 Elephantulus edwardii
TGATACAGGCCATGCATGATCTTTGCAATCACTTGTTAACTTTTCTCCATCTATCATGATGTTGCCTATCAGTGCAGTGGTAAGAATTTTTATTTTCTTGAAACAAACAAAGAAATATTTCTTACAACTAAGCGACCAAAACGCTTAAATATATTTTTTTTATTTTTTTACCCAGATAAACTTCATAATTTGGGCTTTACCCTTAAGTCTTTAGTCCACCTTGAGTTGATTTTGTGTATGATACTAAGTGTGATTCTTGTTTCCATTTTCTGCAAATAATTACATACTTTTTGCAGCACAATTTCTAAAAGAGGCTATCATTTCCTCATTTAATGAGTTTCATTTCCTTGTCAAACATTAATTGACCATCCATACTTAGATGGATTGATTTCTGGATTCACCATTCTATTCCAGTGAGCTATGCATCTTTCATTGTACCAGTATTTTTTTATCACTATGGTTATGTAGTAGGTTTTGAGATCTGGAAGGGTGATGTTTTCCATTTTATTTTACTTCTTCAAGTAAAATTTGCTTATCTGGAGTCTCTTTCCTGTCTAACTAAAGTTGGAAATTATTTTTTCCATCTTTTTGAAGAACGGTACTGGAATATAATTTGAGCTTTCATTAAAGCTACAGATTATCTTGGGTATAATTGTCATTTTCACTATGTTAATTTTCCTATTTATGAACATAATTTACACAGTGAATACTACAATGTGCTTGACCATTACAGAGTTCATAGAGAGGATAGAGCAAAGTTCAAATATGTTCTTCATAGGGTTGTTAAGAGATGTAGTCAACGTCATGGCACCCAACAACAATGTCCATGACTATGGCATATGCCTCCATTTAGCTACATCTTTTTTTGTTTTTTTATAGTAGTATTTTGTAAATTTCTTTATATTAGTCCTGTGAGTCCCTGGCTATATTAGTCCATAAGTATTTAATCTTGTGGGTGAATATTCTAATTTCCCCCCCCCCACATTTCCTTTTCAGTGTTGTTTTTGTTACTGTAGAGAAATCTAATTGATAATTACCTTTTTCCCCCCTTTCCTTCCTTATTTCTGTAGCTAGGACCTACAGTATTATGGTGAACAAAATGATAATAGCAAATCTGGGTCTTTGTCTAATCCTTTTTTCCCTCTTTACAAGGGAAATTCCTTTAATCTCTTTCCATTGAGTATAAGGTTGGCAGTTGACCATGAGCAAGTGCTATTAACTATGTTAAGAGAATTTCTCTCTATTCTATTTTCTGAGTGCTTAAGTCAAGATGAGATGTTAATTTTTTTATTCAATTTTATTAATTTTAAAGAACATTTACAGAGATTTGGGGTTTTCATTCATTCATTGTTGCACTATTTTCTCTACCCTCCTCCCCAGTTCGTTCTTCTCCCCCCC
>NW_006400149.1:85818-87266 GCF_000299155.1 Elephantulus edwardii
GTTTTGGCGAGATGTTGTATTTTATCAGATGTTTTCACTGCATGTCATGTTCTTCTTTTCCATCGTTTTACAGATATGGTGGATTCTATTGATTTTTTTTTATATTGAACCACACTTATATACCTTAAATGATGCCATTTAATCATGATATACTATTATTTTTTAATATGATATTGGATCCTACTGGCTAGGATTTTGTTGCATATTTTTGCATTTATATTCATGAGGGGCATTGGTTTATGGGTTTCCTTGTTGAGTTGTATCTTTATCTGGTTTTGAAATAAAAAAGGATATGCTTGCTTAAAAATGAGTCTGGAAATATTCCACATTTTTCTGTATTTTTAAATAATTTAAGTAGGATTTATTATTTTATGAATGTTTGGTAGATTTCAACAGTGAAGTCTTGTGGACTGGGGCTCATTTTTGTTGTTGTTGGAGAATTTTTAAAGATCTATTCAATTTATTCTTTGGTAAAAAAATCTATTCAAGCATTCTGTTTCTTGTCTTTGTTAGTGTAGATAGGATATGAGTTTCTAAGAATATGTCCATTTCCTCTAGATTCTTTAAATTTACTGGCAGATCACTATTTGTACTATTAAGTTAATATCCTCTTTAGAAAAATGTTAATAAATTGCTGTTATGTCATCTACTTTATTTTCTATTGGATCCACTTGTATCTTTTATTGTTTTTACTTCGTGTGCTAGAATTGCTAATAGTTTGTGAATTTCATGAAATTTTAAATAAATTTTATTTTATTAATTTTAGTGAACATTTACAGAGATTTTGGATTTCTATTCATTCATTGATGCACTTTTCTCCCTGCCTACCCACCCCCCGTCCCAGTTCGCTCTTCTCTTTGAAAAGTAAAAGAAAAAATCTTTCATTGGTATACAATCCCCCATCCCCACCCTGAGTACACTCCACTATGCAACCTTCATTCTGGACTCTCATGATAACCATAATACCCTAGAATATATCGCTTTTAAACTGTTCTCACCCTCATCTGTTTCAATGTAGTATACATAATTTATACAATTTTTCTCATTCTTAAAAAGAAATAATTCATCATGACCAAGTGGGATTCATAACAGGTATGCAAGGATGGTTCAACATAATAAAAACAATTAATATAATTGGTGATATTAACAAAGCAAAGAACAAGAACCAATAATCCTATCAATTGATGCAGAAAAGGCCTTTGACAAAATGCAACACCCTTTCCTGATTAAAACACTCAAGAAAATAGGATTAGAGGGGAAGTTCTTCAATATCATAAGAAGTATTTATGAAAAGTCAAGAGCCAACATTGTCCACAACAGAGAGAGGTTAAAGGCATTCCCTTTAAAAACAGGAACTAGACAAGGATGCCCACTCTCACCTCTCTTATTCAATATTTTATTGGAAGTCTTAGCAATAGCAATAAGACAAGAGAAGGAAATAAGAGGTA
>NW_006400149.1:90128-92274 GCF_000299155.1 Elephantulus edwardii
CATTTTTATAGTGGCTTTGTGCACAATAGCAAGGAATGCAAACAACCTAAGTGCCCATCAACAAACGAATGGATAGAGAAGCTTTGGTATATTCACAGAGTGGAATACTACGCTACACTGAAAAACAAGGAACTCATGCAATATTATTCAAAACGGGTGAACCTGGAGGAGACTATGCTGAGTGAAATATCTCAGTCACAAAATAATTTTATGAACTTATTTTTAAAAAATATTTCTGGATCTTGATTATTTTTATTGCTTTCTGTTTCTATTTAGTTTGAATCTTTTGATTTTATCAATTTCTTTCCTCTTCAAATTATAGGGATTACTTGCAGAGTTGTGCTTCTTCTTTTTTTTTTCCTAGTTGTTGGAGATAATGGGTGAAATAATGGCTTTGATATGTTCTTTTTTAAATGTCTTTGCTTATTGTTATAAATTGACCCTTAAATATTGCTTTTGCTGTGTCCCAAAAATTTTTGTATGTCGTTCTTTTATTCCCATTTTTTTCAAGAATTTTTTAATCATACTCTTCTTCTGTTGCCCAGTAGTTATCAATCAAGATGTTGTTTAGTTTCCAAGTGTATGGTTTTATTTTTTCCTCCTTGTTCTCATATTGTTGATTTAATTTTATAGCATGGTGGTCAGAGAAAACAATTTGTACTATATCATTGTTAGGTTTTGGTTTTGTTTTACTATTAGTGTGTTGATACTTTGTGACCTAACACGTGATCTGTTCTGGAAAATGTGCACTGGACAAGAATGCATGTTGAGTTCTTGTTTGGTAGAGCATTTTATATATGTTTAGGAGGTCCAACCAGTCAATTGATTAGGTTTTTTTCTTTCTCTTTTTGGTTAAGTTTCTTTCTTCTTGTTCTGAAATCCTTCATTAAGAATGGTTTATTGAATTCTCCTACTATTGCTGTGGAATTATCTATTGCTTTCTTCAAGTCTCTTAAATATTGTATTTGTCAGATCTCTCATCTGATGTGTTAATTATAATGATGTCCTCTTCTGATATTTATCAGTAAATTATTATATAATGTGTTTTGTGGGTTTTTTTTTCCTTATACTGGTTTTAATTTTGAAGTATATTTTATCTGAAATCAGTATTCCTACTTCCCCCCCCATTTATTTGATACATTTTGCATCTCTTTAATTTTTAGTCTACCTTTATTTTCATGTCTTAGATATGTCTATTGTGGGCATTGTATCAATGATACTTGTTTTCTTATCCATTCTGCTACACTTTTAATCTAAACTTGTGCTTTTAGTCCATTCAGTTCTCAATAGGTCTTATTTCATTCTTGTTATTTTACTGCATTCTTTTTTGTGATGTTGCTGACTAGATGAATCTATCTACTTTTCTATGTTATCTCTGTTAGACAGTATTCCTTTCAATGTTGGTTATGTTACTTCAATTTCTCTTAATTTCTGTATTTCAGACGATATTATATTTTTTTCATGGCTTATATTAGGTAATTTTTTGAGCACAAGACTGTCCTCTGAAAATTATTTTCTTTCAAAAGTTTGTGATCCTAATGCCTTCTTCTTTGGATTGTTTCTGTTGAACAAGCAGATTGTAGTCTTATTGATATTCCTTTGTACATAGTTCTCCAGTTTTCTCTAGATGCTTTAAGCATTATACCTTTATTTTTTATATTGAAGAATGTAATTATTATATTTTTGTGTGGTATTATATTGAGATCTATCCCATAATTTGAAAAACTGGACTGTATGAGGAGGAAAGCAGAAAAAATTATCAACAATTTACGTTATTCAGATGATGCAACCTTTCTTTAATAAAGTTTTTTTTAATTATTAAAGATGAAAGCTTTCCATATAATCATCATGTATTATACCAACCGAATGTGGAAACTACAGAACAACTTCACTGATTTCACATTCAAGCAAGATTTTACTGAAGATCATCCAAAAACGACTGGAACAGCACATCAACAGAGAAATACCAGAATTCCAGGCTGGTTTCAGAAGGGGCCGTGGTACTAGAGAGATTGTAGCTGATGTTAGATGGATCTTGGCTGAAAGCAGCGAATACCAGAGGAATGTCTATCTGTGTTTCATTCACTATGCAAAGGCATTTGACTGTGTAGATCATAACACACTGTGGCTGACTCTGAGAAGAATG
>NW_006400149.1:93604-96665 GCF_000299155.1 Elephantulus edwardii
TAGAGCTTCTTTACAGCTTGTTTAATTTGGTACTTATTGGCCTTGACATCCACAATGAACACAAGTGTGTTGTTATCTTCTATCTTCTTCATAGCTGACTCAGTGGTCATGGGAAATTTGATGATGGCATTAGTGGTCAAGCTTGTTTCTCCTGGGAGTGCTCTTCCGGGGTTATTTGGGCTGCCGTCGGAGTCTCAGCGTCTTAGGCCGCCATAACGTGCGGATCTTCTTTTTTTTGGCTCTGGACTGCCTTCTTGGCCTTCAATGCCTTTGCTTTGGCGTCAGTTTTGGGAGGGGCAGGGGCTTCCTTCTTCGCTTTCAGCGCCATCTTCATAGAAAGGATCTCTCAAGCTCATTCTCACGGGCTTATGATGATTTAATTTTACTATCAATGCACGTATTAGCAACAGTCACACAATAAAAAATGAACTGCATTCAGTAAATCTTCAAGAACCTCCTTAAAAATGGTAGAGTAATATATCAGTTTAAAGACTGATGTGTGCCTGACTCAAGCCATTATATTTTCAGTCATTTCTTGTGCAAGTGAATGTTGGGTAGTTAATATGAAAGACTAAGGAAGAATCGATTCCTCTGTACTAGGGTGTTGGAGATTATTGAATATATCATGAACTGTTAAAAGAAAAATATAACAAAACCCAAAAACCACAGATCTTTCTAAAGGAAGTATACTCATGCTACTTCTAAGAGACAAGGATGTGAAACTTTATCTCACATATAAGGGCATGTTGTCAGGAGAGTCCAACACTTGGAAAAAAGGTGTCATGCTGTGAACTATTGAGCATTAAATAGAAGAAGCAAACTAGAAGGCCCTCAATGAGATGGATGGATATAGTGAGACAGTAATGGTCTTGAGCATGATAAATATTATGAGGGCAGTAAATGATAGAGCAGCATTTCTATCTGTTTTTCCAAGGGTTGCTATCACAACTATTCAACTCAAAGGAACCTAAAACATATCATTTATATTTTTTTCTGATGACTCCATAATCACAGTATTTTAGCTATAGAAGAATTGCTGTGATACAATACTGGTCTTTATTCGATTTTCCTTGCTTCTGCTTTCATAGTAATTGTTCTAGGGTTAAACTTACTATTCATGAGGGAAATTACAGTCCTTTCCTTTTATCTAGGTTTTAAAATCTCAGATAATATAGCTTTTAGTTCTAAATTGTCTAAACTCTCTTTTGAGAAATAGGAAAAATAAATGACATATCTAATAGAAATTTATGGAGATGTAATGAAGAGAGAAAAAGAGATAATTAAGTTTCTGAAATTTTAGAGAACAGCATGATTCCTCCTTTCCTCTAATATCTGAGCTAACACATTTCCTTTTTTTTCTTAAATGTATTTGAAATAGATATTTACCTATTGCAATTTGAGCTTTCATTATAGTGAAAATGAGACCACAAGCTATTGTACTGAGTGATATATTTCAAGATACAATATTTTCCGGAGTTAGTGGAAATTGAGAATAATACATTATCTCTGAACAAATAACAAAGATTATGTTTTTTATTGCTTTATTTTTGTTTTAAAGTATTCTTATTGTTGACAGGAGGAAAATAAATAAGCAAACAAAAAATTGCCAGAAACTTGTATAGACTGCTCAAGACATTTCAAATATTTAAAATAAAGAGAAATCTCAAGAATTTGATAGCAAAATTGTACATAAAAGAGCTTCATTGCCCCAAACACATACCCTTGAGTCATGGTAAAAGGAGAAACTTATGACCTTTCTGTCAGTGGTTATTAGATGCGCACAAGTCAACTATAACTCAAAGTGACCCTGTGAATAACAAATTTGAACCTTGTCCTATTTCGTACCACTCTCACAATTTCCACAATGCTTACACCTATTGTTCTGCTCATAGTCTCAACCCACCTATTTGAAGATCTTTCGTTCTTTGGCTCTTTATTTTTCCAAGAACAATGCCTTTTTCCAGGGATTGGTTCCTCCTGACAATGTATCAAAGTATGTGAGATGAGGTTTCATCACTGTTACCACTAAAGAGCACCCCTGTTGCATTTCCTTCAAGGCAGAATTATTTATTCATTTAGCAGCCTATAGTATATTCAATACCTTTTGCCAACACTATTATTCGAAGATATAAATTCTGTTGTTATGTGCTGTTCAGTTGAAGACAACTCATAGCTGACCTTTCAGTTGGTTTCTGTAGACTAAACTGGTGTGAGATTATCCATCTTTTCCCCATGGGGTAGCTGGCGGATTTGAATGACCTGCCATTGAGTTGGCAGCACAACTCCTTACCATTAAGCCACTGTAGTCTTCCTTATTAACCATCTAATTTCACATGCATATTAAGCACATGAAAACAAATAAACAAAAAGAAAATTCACAAACATGGTTTGGATCAGGTATACCTGAGTTCTTAACTGACATACTTAATCTTCAATACTTTCAAGAGATTTCTAACAGTAGACTTATTCAATGCAGCACATCCTTTGACTTCTTAACTGCTTCTATTATATGTGTGGAGGATGAATCCAACTAAAATGAAATAATTGACAATTTACTTTTTTTTCTTTTTTAATGTAGCATGATGTTACTATTGGTCCTGTCTTGAGTATTTTTGTTTTCTTGATATTGAGGTGTAATCCACATT
The DNA here is from genome assembly GCF_000299155.1 of Elephantulus edwardii. NCBI lineage: Eukaryota > Metazoa > Chordata > Mammalia > Macroscelidea > Macroscelididae > Elephantulus > Elephantulus edwardii. Next base: position 96,250 of record NW_006400149.1, read on the forward strand.
AAATATTGTGATGTAGGCAAACTCTGGTGGCGTGGCGGCTAGAAGCTGCACTGCAATCCCTGAAGTGTGTGGTTCAAATCCACCAGATTCTTCCCTGGAGAAGGAGGGACAACCTCCTCCTGTACTAATCAGATCTGATTTAAGGGTACACACACACAAAAAAAAAAAAAACAACCCCAAAACAAAAACAAAAAAACTGTGATCTTTGATCATATTCAATAAATATTTAACGTTTTCTTCCCTTTCTGCATGCACTTAATAGAGAAAACCCAAGACTTCCAAAGGAATCACTTGAGAAAGAATTTTTTACTATTTGTATTATATATTATGAAGTTTTTAGAGGGAAGTTACCTTTTTCTATTACTTCACCATTCCTACTTCTTTAAATGAATATATATGTTGACACATAATAGTTA
>NW_006400149.1:96890-100756 GCF_000299155.1 Elephantulus edwardii
AGCAACATTGTCAGTCTGGAGAGTAAGGTGTGTCTGATCCAGGCTATGATCTTTGCAATTACTTGAGTCAGAGATATGGACAACAACCAAGAATTATAGAAGAAGGATAGATGCCTTTGTGTTGCGGTGCTGGAGAAGAGGGTTGAACATACCGTTAACTGCCAAGAGAAGAAATACATTTGTCTTGGAGATGGTAAAACCAGTTTTCTCCCTGGAGGCAAGGATTCTGAAGCTCTGTCTCACATATTTTTGGAATTAGGCTAAAAGGAATCAGTTTTTGGAGAGGACAATCAAGCTTGGAATTGTGGAGCAAAAGTTCAGGAGAGGAATACCCAGAGATGGATTGACTCAGTGACTGGAGCAATGGGATTAGGCCTGACAGAGATAATTAGATTGGATCAGGATAGGGCAAGCATCAAAACTGATGTACATAGGGGTGTTATGAGTAGCAGGTGACTTGATGGAACATAACAACAACAAACTGTTATATAATGAGGAAACCCTGCTGGCTTAGTGGTAAGAAGTTGTGTAGCCAATTAAAAAAAGGCGGTTCAAAGTTTCCACAATACAAAGATGGACAATGGCCTCCCACACAGTTTATGGCATGTGAAATCCCACTAGAACGAGTAGCTATAAGTTTATTTCTATTTGACATCTTACAACAACAATATTTATCTAATGCACATTTGATAATTATCATTACAGCTTAGGTTTTCTCTGTTATTAAATTTTACAAACCTTTGTTAGTTGCCTTATTCGTGAGTTTTTAGATGCTCCATTAGTAAGCAGTCAGAAATGTAACTGAGTAATGATATTTCAGTGTTTTTGTTGTGACTGTGATCTCTCATCAATGAAAGAAAGTATGGACCTTAACTAAATAGCTACATATTTGGGTTCTCTCTCTCTCTCTCTCTCTCACACACACACACACACACAAAGTGAATTATTTGACTATGACAAATGTGACATTGGTCTGTCAGTATTAACTTGACAGTAGATTCTAGGTCCATTCAACTAATTAAATTTTCAGAATTAGATATTTGACAGAATTGTATGGATCATAAAATTTATTAACAACATTAAGAACAGAAATTCCAGAATAATTAGTTCTGTTTCTGTGTAACCTGTACATTAACTAAGGAGTAGTTTATAGAATAGAACAAAGAGAAACATATGTCACTGTGTAAAACAAGGAAAAGGTGTTTGTTACTAGCTTGTGACAGTGATAAACTCATTACTTACTCATTAGCCTCTTCTAAATAATTTGAAAGATAGGTATTTTGCCATCTGACTGAAAGAGATCTGTACTTCTCAGCACTTAAAAAAAATGATACAACAGAGTATAGAATTTTTTCAACAATATCATTAGTATCATGTGCAAGTAAAATATTGCTGAAGATTATTTTTAAATGACTGGAAAACTAGCAGAAATCTAAGCTGGACTAAGAAGAGACTATGGAATGAGAGATATCCTTGATGATGTCAAATGTACTTTGGGTGAAAGTATAGAATAACAAAGTATGTTTACTTGTGTTTTATTGGCTAATAAAGGCATTTGACTATTTCTCTAGTGGCAAGAAGTTGTGCTGTAATCCTGAGAGCATGAAGTTTGAGGCCACAAGCTGCTTCACAGGAGAAAAGTTGGCAATCTTGTCCCGTGTGATTAATTGCCTCTAAAAACCCACTAGAGCACCAGCTATGAGTCAGTTCTGACTCTATGGTAAAAAAATGACACACAACAATATCATAATAAATTATAGCCAGAGTGACATGTACTGAGTGAGCAGGACAGATTGAATTTTAGTGGTAACTATTATTAAAATAATTAGTTTGAAAACCACAGGAGCATCGTGTCCCACCTGGGCTCAGTGAACTTCAACAGGGAGTAGCATGGGTAGGCAGGGAACAGTGCACCTCTGAGGGGAGGAGTGAGCCACCACAGGACCCACACACTAGATGCAAGCAGGACAGCAGAAATTTGAGTGAGGTACTGGTGGGGGTGGGTGCGAGATCACTGCTGATTCCTGGACCAGGTGGGACCCCTTCACCTTAAGCAAGAGGGAGTGAGACAGCTGGAGATCATCTGGGGTGGCAGACTCAGTTTTTGATGAGAAAACCAAGGCTTCCTGTTTTTCCATTCAGGTCCCCATGTGTACCCCCACTTGCTTGCTTCTCTGTGCACCCACCTGAGGCCAAAACCTCTTCTGGAGCATTAATTTCAGATAAAAAAAAACAGCTCTTTCTTCAGCCAAGAAAAACTCTACCACAGCAACGCCATGAAAGAAGCAGACTACCTGCCACCCTACACAAGCTTAAAGCAAGATATTACCCCAAAATGTGACATGGTGTCAATGGATTTCCTGAAGCCAGAATATCTGATGGAACTTTCTGAAACAGAATTTAAAAGAACAATGACTGAATATTTTCAATAGGTGAAAGGCAAACTTGAAGAATTGCAACACTGCAAGCAAAAATCAGAAGGAGCTTAAAAAAACAAAACCACAAAAACAAAATACCACCCTCCCCCCCCCAAAAAAAAAGCAAACCACCAGAACCCAGTACAAAACAATGCAGAAAAACAAATGAGCCATTAGAGGCTCTGGAATAACAAGAACACACAATCCAAAATATGAGGCTCAATGTTTCAGATATTGTCAACATGATGCAGGGGCACATGAACAGAGTTGAAGAGATAGTACACAGAACCAGTGAAATAGAAGATAGAGTTTTCACCAGTGATATACTAGAAAAGAAGTATCAAAAAGGAAGGAAAAAGAAGTAAACCTAAGAATAATGTAGGATACCATAAAAAGAAATAACATGCACATCATCAGAATCCCAGAACAGGAAGAATCAAGTAAAGGCACTGAAAAAGTTGTGGAATAATTACTAGAAGAATATATCCCAGACATAATGAAGAATGAGAAAACATATATTCAAGAAGCTGAACACGACCCCAAAAGAAAAACACAAAAGCATATCAAAGTAAATTTTGCCAGAACCAAAGATAAGGAGAGAATTATGAAAACACCAAGGGAGAAACAAAGAGCAACCTATAAGGGAGAGCAGATAAGATTAAGTGCCAATTTCTCAGCAGAAACCATGTGAACAAGAAGACAGTGGAATGCCATATATTGAATGCTAAAAGAACAAAACAGTAAAACAAGGATACTGTACCCAGCAAAACTGTGCACCAAATATGAAGGAGAGATCAAGATAGTCCCAGAAAAAACAGAAGCTAAGGGAGGTTGTTAAAACAAGGTCAGCATTTCAGGAAACACTGAACTACATGTGTCTTACAGAGGTGCCACAGAAAGCAATATGGACCAAAGTAATGGGCAACAACACTGAAAAGAACTCAACAAAATGACAGCAATACAACTTTGCCTCTCAATAAACACACTGAATGTTAATTGTTTAAATGCATCACTGAAGAGCAAAAGAGTAGCAGAATGGATAAAAAACCAAAATCCATCAATATGCTGTCTATAAGAGACACACCTGAAAGTTGAAGATAAAGAAAGACTAAAAATAAAAGAGTGGGAAAAATATACCAAGCAAATGGCAACCAGAAAAAAGCAGGATTAGTGATATTAATCTCTGAATAAAATAAATTTCAATGCAAAAACTATCACAAAGGACAAGGTATATCACTACATAATGCATAAAGGATCAATAGAACAAGAACATAAAAAAAAAACTATGCACCAAATAGTAGAGCTCAAAATATGTAAAAGAAACACTAAAAAAAACTATGAAAGAAATAGAGAACACTATTATAATAGTTGGAGGCTTTAATATGCCACTTTCAAGAAAAGATAGAACTACCAGAAAGAAACTCCACAAAGATGCTCAAGAATTAAATC
>NW_006400149.1:106856-112534 GCF_000299155.1 Elephantulus edwardii
TTTCCTGGCTTTTAAAATAATTTTTAAAAAATCATAATAAATTATAACTAACATAGAGACAGTGGGAAGTCCAGAACACTTCATTGTCCCATATCAAATCTACACAGACTAAGAAACAGCTTTTCAAACAGCAAGAGAATGAATACTACATTATTTCATAGCAGGAGCATTGTGTGTCAACGTTGTATCTTTTCTCCATGTGTACTAAGCCTGTGTTCTGAGAAAAAAAATTCAAAAAGCCAGATTAAATGATGAAAAATATGGCATCAAGTTTGAAACCTCATTAAAAGATTGTGTTATGCAGATGACACAACTTTGATTGTAGAAAGTGAGGAAAACTTAAAATACTTACTGAGGAAGATGAAAGACTATAGCTATCAATATTGTTTACATCTCAATATAAAAAAAAATTCTTCATCACTAAACCAACAGGCAATGTCATGCTAGATGGAGAAAAGAATAATATTGTAAAGGATTTAATGTTACTTGGATCTACAATTAACATTGTGGAATAGTCAAGAAATGAAAAGACAGGTCACATTAGGAAAACCTGCTGCTGATATCCAACAGCAAGCCTATCAGTAAAAAGGCAATTTTTGATTAAAATTTTTGATTCAGGATAAATTATTTTAAATTGCTTAGTATGCATATGAAATGTGAATGATATTAAAGAAAACCAAGAAGAATCAGTGTCTTTGAGTTGTCATATTAAAGAAGAGTATTGAATAGTGTATGGACCACCAAAAATCAAACAAATCTGAGTTGAAGGAGGTGCAACTAGAACTTTCACTAGAGATAAGAATTGTGAAACTTTGTCCGACATATTCTGAGCACATTATCATGAAGAACAAGTCCTTTTGTGCGTGTGTGTGTGGGGTGGTGGTGGTGGTGGAATATGCTGGGAAAAGGAGAAGGTCATTAAAAAAGAAGGAGTTCCTCAACATGATGGATTTACATAAAAACTTGAAAAATGGCCTGGATTATAGTGGAGATTGTTTAAATAATGCAGAAAGGATAAAGTTAAAATATTTTGTTGATATGGTCACTATGAGTCACTGATGACTTAGGGGGACCTAAGAACAACAGAAGCTACAATGACTGTTTTAGGAATGTGATGCATCCTGAACACACTTCTTTCTGGATTTTTAACCATGCACAGTTCCCCTCTCTGTTCTGAGGACTGTGTCCTTGTCCAGGTTTCACATAAGCACCATCAAGTGTTCTGGAATTTCTATTTTCCTGAAGGTTAGGCACACTTTGTCATGATCCACACAGTCAAAAACCTTTGCATAGTCGATGAGGCAAAGATAGACATTTCTCTTGTACTCTTTGCTTTCTGCCTGGATCCGTCTGGCATTGGCAATAATGTTTCTAGTGCCACAACTTCTTCTAAACCCATCTTGTATTTCTGGTAGTTCTCTGTCAGTGAATTGTTCTAGTCATTTCTGGATACGTTTCAGCAGGATTTTATGTGAAGCAGGGCTTTATGAGGAGGAATGTGACATCAGGATTTGAGGAAGACTCATCAACAACCTTGCTTGCTAAAACGGAAAGGGAAATAAAGTGCTTGCTGTAGAAGGTCGAGGACTGCAGTCTTCAATATGGATTAAAACTTTTGGCACCAGTAGTCAAGAAATCAAATGACGAATTTTGTCGGAGAAAATCTACTGTCAGTGACCTGTCAACAGTACTGAAAAGTAATGATGGCAGTTAGAAACTAAGGTGTGCCTAAGTCAAGCCAGGGTCTTTACAATTATTTGCTATGCATCAGAGAGCTGAACAATGACTAAAGGCGAGAGACGACTGAGACCTTTGGGTTATGGAGCTGATGAACATGGACATGGACCACCAAAAAACCAAATAGGTGTATCTTAGAGAGGGTGAAACCTAGTTTCTCCTTGGAGACTAGAATTTTTCAAACTCCGTCTCACATACTTTGGTTATATGGCTAGGAGATACCAGTACTTAGAGAAGGACATCATACTTGAAAGGGTGGAGACCAGCACAAGAGAGGAAGACTTGGGATTAAATATATGGATACAGTAATTGGGACAGTGAGGATTGGTGTGTCAGAATTAGTGAAACTGGCTCAGGACACGACAGGTTCAAAGCTGCTGAACATAGGGTCACTATGAGTCACAGGCAACTTAATGGCACATAGCAACAACAACAGTGCATATCAGGGTCAGAAATTTCTCTTTTTTAAGTGCAAAATGGTAACATTGTATGGACTTCATTTTGTTTGATTGGATAATTTTATTATTTTAAGAAAATTGTGTTATTGCAAGAGCAAAAGAAAATTAAAATTATGCTGAAAGAAATTGAGATTCATTTTTAAATTCTGGGTTTTTTTTTCTAATATAAATAAGGAAAGACATCCGCATTGCAGCAGATGTTTATATTGAACATTAGTATTTTGCCTTAAATTTTTAAGATAAAAATTGAAATGTCAGCTGAGAATATATTTTAGTCTTTTGGTGCAGAGAAACATTTACATCAATTTTTCAGTTATATCCATCTGGTAATCATCATTCTGTAAACAAAATTTAATTTGTGTTTCTCAATTAAAAAAGTAAGAAGAGGTTGTAGCTTTAAAAGCATGAGTTATATTGTGTTTGGAAACACAATTAAGGACAGTGCACATAGTTATTAATGAATATATGTTTAGAAGATAAAACTAAGACCTAGGATAAAATCATATCAGAGGAAGGAAACATATAAAAAGAAATTACCTGTGTGTAAAAAAAAAAGTTAAACAACTGTATACTAATTGTCACCAATTAGAAAGAGTAAAATGATATCTATGAGCTACCCAAATTGTTTTTCTGTTTTCATTAATATTTTAAAATTACCCTTTTATTCCACTCATCATTTCTCCAAGATTATAGAATTTCTTTACCTCACATTTTTGGCTGAAATTAGAGCTAAAATAAAAGAAGAAAAAACACACAACATAGTTAGGAGTGAAAAAAATTGAGGCATTTTCACAACTTTATTGCGACAGTAAATTTTCTCACTAAGCCATAGAATCCACTCAAGATTAATTTCAGCAAACCTTTTCTTTAATGATCCATTTGTTCTCTATTAAGATCCTCCTCTCATCAGAATAGTTAACCCTGCTGGTTTGATAAGTTTCTTCCAAAGAATTATTTGAATTTAATGAAAAATAATTTGCTGTCTGAAACTTATCCTTATAATCACTTTATAATATTTCTTTGTGTAAGAGGAGAAGTAGAAATAACATTGTGTCTTGGAAACATCAATATAGATCAATAGCACAAATTCAAGTTTATTAACATAAGAAAAAGGAAAAATGGAAAAAAGGAAGAAAAAAAATAACCAAGACATTAAAGTAGCAATTGTCCATATTTAAATCTATAAGGTAACTTATATTTTCATTGTCACCATTTCTGCCTTCATTTCTCTTTTCTTACTGTTTTGGTTTTTTTGTTGTTGTTTTTAAATTCTTGGCAACTAGACTAATTCTCATGTAAAACATTCATTTGCATATTTCCATCACACTTCTGAATTCTACTCATAAATATTCTTAGAAAACCTACAATTTTAGGACATTTAAGAATGCTTTTATGTGACATCTTGTACAGTGGGCTATATAAAAGGAGCAGGAAACTTAGAAATATTGTCATATGACATTTTGTTCAGTAGACTATGTCAGGGAAAGTCCAGGTTCAGTTCAGAAGCACAAATGTACCTCTAGCTTTCTACCAAAGAAAGCAGAGCAGTGGCAGCAAGACAGATGGGCGTCACAGTAGTAACTAAAGGCTTGGACAGTCATATCAAGAATTGACTGAGGGGGAGAGAAAAGGGAACATTGGCAAGGCAAGGCTTAGGGGTGAGAGAAGGGAGAGGGTGGAATTAGATACTGGCAGAAAAGAACAGGAAATGGAATCAGGTAACATGTGCCAAAATCAGGGGGGAGGGTAGGGGGTCCAGGCACAGGAACAACACCAAAGTAATTGCTTTTGTAATGAGGAAGTGTCTTTCATCCACTCTTCAGAGTAAAGTGCATGTATGTCGGATATTACTCTAAAGCTGAGCATCAAAATCAAGGCAGACTAGAGAGAAAGATTGGCCATCCACTTTTTTTTAATGTTTTCTTTTTTGTTTGTTTTATTATATTAATTTTAATGAAAATTTACAGATATTTTTATTTCCATTCATTCATTGTTACACTATTTCCTCTACACCTCCCCAGTTCGTTCCTCTATCTTTTTTTCCCCGTTGAAAGTCTGTTTTAATTGTCCCATTACCATAGTGCTTGTCAAAACCAGTTCTGATTAATCTCCTTTGTCAGTGTATCCTTTGTCATTCCCTATCACTCTTCTTTCAGAGAGATTTAACCCAGATTCATAAGGAAAAAGGGGAAGGTGTGTTCTCTTTGCTTCCTGCTGAAAAGGGATGCTGTAGGATTCAGGGTGAAGATCTTCTCTCACTACTCTAAAGGGTCCCTTTGGCAATATGAAACACGTAGACTATTGTGGAGATAGATCTTGGAATTTAGATGCACTATTATCAATGGTGCTTAGCCTTACATGTTCATATCCTTGAAGATACATTATGGAACTGTTGCAGCCTAGAAGACACAAATTTAACTAACAAGTTAAAAATACATGAGTCAAAAATTAAAAGCAATAATGTTCCAAGTAGAGGTTCTAACAGTGGCACAAATTGAGTTACAGAGGGAAGGTAGTTCTTAAAATAAAAGGCTTATTGACTAGCACTTTGTCTATTGTAGTATAAAGGTTGGAACCACAAGATTTAGAGGCTCAACTATGTCATTTATTGTTCTTAAGTCCTGGGTGAAATTCCATTTACCAATGGGTTGTTTTATAGTTCAGAAGTCCACATGCAAGGCCACATGAAGTAAGGAACTGTTTATGATGTTTTCCATCAATTCCAACAACTAAGAAATAGTGAGAAGAGTTGGGACCTCAGAAGGCTTTTAGAACCAAATGATAGGCTCTTTTGTCCAGGAGAAAGCAAATATATTTACCAGTAATGTTAATGCTCATCTACAGTTCTTCTGGGAGTATCTAAATCTCTGAAGCATACTCCTTTGTTTCCAGCTGGGAGCTGGGGCCTGTCAGTCCTGTCAGCCACAAGGACCTGATGTGGGCTACCCTTGGCCATGTGTCCTTCAGATCCACATGTAAAGCAAGTGAGTGGGAGCTTCCTCTTTACTCCCTTGCCTATCTGTGTCTCTTGTCTGTGACACTGTCTACTAAAGTGGCCCAGCTTTCCACAGTGGAAGCAATTCTGACCTCCTTTATTAGCTTTGGGTGGCATTGTAAGGCTTCCTTTTTCTGACACAAGCCCTAAACTGGCAGCAATAGCTGCCCCAATAATTTTGGCCATTCTCTGGTCTTTTCCCTCTAGATCCAGTTGTTAAAAGAGGGAAAACTTAAAACAAATATATAACAAATAATTTTGGACAATATAATCTTTTAACTTTAAGGTTAGAAATATTAACAATATGATCATTTCCAATCCAGAGATACATGTTCCAATGTAGTTTCTATTTTCCATAAATAGTTTTGGTAAGAAGAATATTGTAAACGTGGATATAGCTCCACTATTCCTCCTCCATGCCATGTTATAGTGTTATTAGCATGAGCAGTTATAAATCCATTTCCTTCCTTACTGTAACTTAATTTTTT
>NW_006400149.1:139318-143319 GCF_000299155.1 Elephantulus edwardii
CAAGTACTTAGTTTGTGGCAAAAGTGGGTAAAGCTCAAAATGTGGTTTCAACCTTGTGGGTCTGTGGGAGTCTGCTGTGGGAAGATGCTTTTCTGCCCCCTACCATGCCCCTCAAAAGAAATAAATATTTTTATCTAGAATGCAAGGTGAGTTAGTCTCTGCATATTTTTTTTCCTAAAAAGTGCTTGGAGATAGTTTATGAATGCCTTTACAAAAGTATTACGAGGTCTATGAATTCTACTGTGTATAATATTGCTTTAACCTGCACAAAGTTTATACACTTAATATGAATTTATCCTTTCTAATTAAGGTATTATTTTTAGCTAACCATTCCTAAGGTGTCAGTAAGACCCTTTCTCTCTCCTTATCCTTGTGTGTGTGTGTGTGTGTGAGAGAGAGAGAGAGAGAGAGAGAGAGAGAGAGAGAGAAAGAAAGAAATTACTTTAACTAATTTTAGACATTTCAAATCCCTAAATAGTTAACCATTGGGTGGTCTGTAATTTGGCCCCAAAACAGCTCTTGCTGGGCTGCCTGGTTTGTACTTATCTGTATCATATTTATTTTATTCCACAATAACATCATGTATTTGAAACTTAATAAACAAAACAGAAACTAACAAAAAAAAAGTTGGTCGAGCTTTTGATGGGACCTAAGATCTATCAGGAAAAGCCTCCTTTGGAAGCAACATAGTTTCTAGGACTTACTCCTTAACATAAATCAATGGATCTTTGTGCTTAAGCAGTTTGGAAGGGCCCAATGAATACTAAAATTCTTCTTTAATACTTGACTTCTAATAAAAGACTGTGAAAGCTTGAATGAATAAATTATCTTTCTTTTTGAGTCTTTTTCAAAGCAGTCTGACTGCAATAAGGAGTTGCAGGACACAGACTCATTCTTTGGCTGTTTTTTGGCTAATATTAAGTCAAGATAATTATAAAACAGGAAAATTAGCCTTTGGTGGATTAATCTGTTTAAATAAAATTTTCACCGATTCAGAAAGTATGTGGCCTGATGGAGACTTCTTCAGGATGTCATTTTAATTCCCCATTGGTAAGTTATACCTCCTAGTTTCTGCTATTAGATGACCATGTGAGTAATTATTAAATCTCTGTCTTAATCTCAAAAGAGATCTTAGAATAAGTATGAGAAATAAAAAATAGACTTTTTCTAAAAGGACTGTAGGACTTTCTGTCAAAAAAATTAAGACAGATAATGAGATATATATATATATATATATATAATAAATATTTAACAACATGATCTTCAACATATTATCTGTGATTAAAACATTTTGTGACAAAGGAAATTAGCAATTCAGATTAACAGTTAATTAACAGAAAAAGTCAATTTGTATCTGTACACTAGAAATCTGTAAAGGAGTGCATCAATTTTGCAGAATATTTTGAAAAGAAATTGAGGTTTTTGACAATTTCAGCTTACTCAGTTCACAATCAACACTCTTGGCATCAGAAGTTAAGAAATAAAAAGATGAATTGCATTGAATAAATATGTTGTGGGGACCCCTGAAAAGTGTTAAAAGCAAATATGCCTGATCCAAGCCATGGTCTTCTCAATTACTTGCCATGCGTCAAAAAGCTGGATAATGAATAAAGATGGCAGATGAAGAAAAAATTCCTTTGAGTTGTGGTGTTGGAGAAGAGTATTGAACATATCATTGACCAACGAGAGGATAAACAGTTCTGGCTTGGAGAGTATGAAACCAAGCTGCTCCTTAGAGAAAAATATTCTGAAGCTCTTTTCATATAATTTGGGCATGTTGCCAAAAGGAACCAGTCCCTACAGAAGGACAACATGCTTGGAAGGGTGGAGCGACAACTCAGGAGAAAAAATCCCAGATAAGATGCACTGACACAGTAACTGGGATAATAGGGGTAGGTGTGTTGGAGACATGAGACTGGCTTAGGATAGAGTTGAGTTTAGAGCTGTTGTACGCAGGGATGCCATGAGTCACAGGTGACTTGATGGCACATAACAACAACAACAACTGGGAAGCAAATAAGTAAACAAAAAACTGACACCACTGAACACCTTTTGGATCACTTCACTCTGTTGGCTTTCCAAACTTCTAATATTTATCAAGTTTGTTGATTTTTCAGTCTGTTCAAACACAAGACTCCAGGTTTCTATTACAGCAATTGATTCCAAACACCACTGATTCCTCTCAGGGTTTTCCTGGGGCCAAGATGTGGATTTGCCTCACACAAACCAATTAAATATAAAAAAAAATCCTTTTCCAAGGAAAGGTGGAGGAAAAACCTCACTTTCAATCCATTTTAAAAATGAGCCTCTGAGTTTCTAATACAAAGGACTGGTTGACAACCAGAAGGTGATAGGGGAAGGTGTATGAGCTTTTCAGTTGGTACACACAGGTGACATTACATTTATATTGCACTAGCTAATTACAGAAAATAAATAGGAAAAGGTTCCTTTTTAATCCAATCTAATGCTCAGGGTCTGTATTTCTATTATCAAGATCAGTCTCCAACGCTGATCTTAAGGAAAGGAAAAATAATGTCCCAAAGAAAGAAGAGAAAGAAAAAATAACAAAAAATTAGAATGCAAGAGTGGAGAAGGAGAGATTCTTTTCATCATAGCTGGATGGTTGTCTCTTTCTTATTGGCAGGATTCAACTAGTAGAAATGAAATAAAGGTTACAGTGCCTTGAATTACTTATGGATCTTCTAGACATGGACTATGCAAATTCAACTAAATGACTGGGTTGTTATTGTTATTGTATCAATTTATCTCCAATTCATACTAGAACTTTTATTGGTTTGTACAACAAAATAAAACCTGCCTATCCTCTTACTCTTTGTTATATTTAAATAAATAGGAGATGGTTGAGGCCCACAGAGGAGATTTTATGGCTTGCTAATCATCTACAAACAGTAAGTGGCACCTTTTGTTTGAAATACTATGCATGTATCATGTGTGGAACACTGATATGGGAATTGATCAATTTTGTCATCTAGAGAGCTTTAAATTAAGCCATCCAGAGTGGAAAAGTCTTAATACTGTCAAGCAATATTATCCAGGAGTATGTGTATCTTTTGAACCTGAAATCTCTGCACCAAGTACCTCTTCAAATGGGTAAATGAAGCTGTAACAGTAGAGAGACAGTGAGATAAAACAGACATAGTAAGGAGCAGCTTCAGTAAAATGTAGGAGCAGCAGCAGTGGAATCAGGCTGCTCAAGTGAGACACAGCTACAGCCTTCCCCAATTAAAGAAGGAAAAGGCTGAGTGCTTTGGAGCTGGAGAATTGCTGGAAAAGGAGAATGTCTCCAGGCATTTCTTGGGAAGAGCTAGTTTTCTTCAAAGAGCTAGATATAAGTGCCTTTGAGCCTATACTTACTACCCAAATATGGTGAATTTTGAAACCTAATCAGTAGGACCAGAAGAGCTTTGTGACAGTATGTTTAAAAAAAATTTTTTTAACACTTGCTTGATTAAGGAAGAGGTCAGACCAAGGAACCAGAGAGATTTCCTACATGCAAGAATGAAAAAGTACTGCTAACCTAAGTACTGTATTCTGTGTGATGCTTGATTCTCAGTGATAACCTGTTATTCTGTAACTCTAAGTTTTGATTGTGAGTTCTGTGGCTGAAAGCACGGAATACCAGAGTAATGTCTAGCTGTATTTCTTTGACTATACACAGGCATTTGACTGTGCGGATCATAACACACTGTGGCTGACTCTAAGAATGGAAATCCCAGAACACTTGATCATGCTAATGCGAAACCTACACTTGGACCAAGAGGCAGTTGTCAGAACAGAGCAAGGAATCATTGCATGGTTCAAAATTGGGAAGTACGTACTCCAGGGATGTGTCCTATCTCCATACTTTTCAACCTGTATGCAGAACAGATTATCCGGGAGGCTGGGCTCTATGAGGAGAAATGTGGGGTCAGGTTTGGTGGAAGATCTATCAACAATGTGCGTTATGCAGATGACAACCCTGCTTGCTGAAACTGAGGAGG
>NW_006400149.1:143419-145308 GCF_000299155.1 Elephantulus edwardii
TCTCTTACGTTTACATGTACTGTCTCCAAGGGAAGGTGACGTGTCCTGTAGAACTCCTGTGTAGATTATGTTTTCCTTTCTGGCCCCGGTGCACAGCTTCCCGGCTTCCCCTCCACCTAGGAGCACGTTCTCCCGCCGGTTTTTCCTGGGTACCTGAAAGATGCCTCTTTGCTGTTATCCGAGGTGACCTTCCCCAGTGAGCAGCTTCCCGTCTTCCCTCTCTGGCCATTTTTTCCTGGGTACCTGAAAGAATACGTTTTGCATTCTTTATGGATAATATTCTTGACATCCTCCCCCAGCTCATCTGGTTTTCACTCTTTAGTTTTCAAAGTCTTAAGTCTGTTTCCAAGATGGTTTTGAAATTCAAGTGGGGTAGACTCAATATCAAACTTTGGTTCTTGTGGATTTGACTGAATCTTCTTTAACTTCAGCTTAACCTTGCAGATGAGTAGTTGATGGTCTGTTTCACAATCAAAAACTGGCCTAAATGATAATGTGCTTCTCTAGTTATTCTTCCCACAGATGTAGTTGATCTGATTCCTATGCCTACCATCAGGTGAAATCCATGTGTAGAGCCTGTGTTTATGTTTCATATAAAAAGTATTTCAGTGAATAGTTCATTGATTGTACAGAATTCTGTCATTCTGTCTCAAGCCTCATTTCTGACACCAAGTCCATGTTTTCCGACTACTGAGCCTTCTTTCATGTTCTGAACTTTTGCATTGCATTACCCATTATTATTAATGCATCTTGATTTCATGTTCAACCAATTTCTGACTACATAAGTTGCTGGAAATATTCTATGTCCTTCTTTTTGGTTCTAGTTGGTGGTGCATATATTTTAATGGTAGTGATATTCCCTAGTCTTCCTTGTATGTATATGGACATTTTCCTGTCACTCACATTATTGAATTGCAAGATGCATCTAGCAAATGCATTTTTCCTTAATGTTTTTATCTCTGGAATAGTAGATCATAGGATTGTCTGGTTCAAAATGTCCCATGCCAGTCCATCTCATTTCACTAACTCCTTGTTTGTCGATATTTATGTTTTCCATTTCTTTCTTAACAATGTCCAATTTTCTCAAATTCCACATTCTAATCACTAATGTTTGCTTACAACTGTTCCTCGTCTTTTGTGGGGTTTTGAGTGCTCAGCCTCAGTTCCTATATCTGCTAATCTACTCTAAGTGTGCTCTACTATACATAGGGGTTTTTTTGAAGCCTGTTATTTCAGAAGTGGATGGCCAATTCTATTTCCTAGTCTGTCTTAATTCAAATGCTCATATTCAGAACAGAATTTTGACAGACAAGCATTTTACAGAAAGGAGTAGATGAAAGAAAATTCCCAATTAGAGAAGCAACTAACATATTCAGTGTTGTGTAACACACTTTGCATCCCTTTCCCTGCTTCACCAATATCACCTTCCACTCCTGCTAACCTCTCTCCTTCCATTCAGCCCTTGATTTGTTGGCTTAGGTCTCAAGCCTTGTGTTTTTCTGTGATTTTTGGATGACTCACAACTCTTGCTGCTGTGGCCAGTCTCTCTTGAATTTAGGAGTCTCAAAGTGCAAATTCCAGGTACTAGAATTAGAGAAGGGTTTCTATCTCAAATGGTTGTGAGGAAAAGTCCTTTGCTTCAAGATTCTGCTCCAGGACTGACTTCTCTTTCATATTTGTCCACAAATTTCATTATAATAAAAAATTAAAAAGAAAAAATATAGTTTTGATCCAATTAAGTCTAGTGTATTTGATGTTTTACAGAACATCTCTGAATATGTTGTTGTTATTGCTGTTGTTGTTGTTATGTGCCATCGAGTCATCTGCGACTAATAGTGACCCTATGTACAACAACCCTAAACTCTGTCCTATCCTGTGCCAATCGCACT
>NW_006400149.1:145731-146855 GCF_000299155.1 Elephantulus edwardii
GGACCTCTCCAAAGTACAGAAGAGCAATGGTGTCTCTCTGGAGACTAAGGTGTTTCTGGTACAGGCCATGGTCTTTGCAATCACTTGTTATGCATCAGAGAGTTGGACAATGACTAGGGAGGATAGAAGAATTGATGCCTTTGAACTGTGGTGATGGAGAAGAGTATTGAATATACCCTGGACTGATAAGAAAACAAACAGGTTAATACTGGAGAAGATTAAACCGGGCAGTTCCTTGGAGGCAAGGATTCTGAGGCTTCGTTTGACATACTTTGGACATGTTGTAAGGAGGGACCGGTCCTTGGGAAGAGACATCATGCTTGGGAAAGTAGAGGGACAGTGGAGGAGAGGAAGGCCCTTTATGAGGTGGATTAATTCAGTGACTGGGATAATCGGGATGGGTGTGTCAGAGATAGTGCAATTGGCATAGGACAGAGCAGAGTTTATGGCTGTTGTACATCGGGTCACCATGAGTCACAAGTGACTTAATGGCACATAACAACAACAACAACAACAACAACAACAACAACATCAACAACAACAAGCGAATAGATAAATACAGTCCACGGGAAGGATGCTTGGTGTCAGAATTGGTAAAGCGATTAGAGTGGAGAAGTATCAGACCTCATGGAAATCAGCTCTGGGATGCTGATGTTTATCTCTTGAAAAATTAGATCAGATGATACTATTTCCACAGCATATTTACAGAGACTTTGTGGCATTAATTGATATTTTAGATCACTGTGACAATATTTCATAGATCAGAAAAAGAACACTCAAATAGATTATAGAAAAGCATGTATAAACCAGCAAAGTGGGAGAGAATGAGTGATTGGGAGTCAAGAGCAGGACTTTCTCTCAAAATGCCAAGTGTTTCTAGTATAACTTGAGTGAAGAAGTAAATTTAGACTAATAATGCACCATGATTGCATGTTCAACAATTTCTGACTGCATAAGTTGGTAAAAATCTATTTCCTCCCCTTTGGCTCTGCTTGATGGTGCATATATTTGAATGATAATGGCATTCAGTAGTCTTATTTGTATGTGTATGAATGTTACCCTGTCACTCACAATATTATATTTCAAAATAGATCTAGAAATGACTTTTTTAGCTATGAAAGCAA
>NW_006400149.1:146955-148913 GCF_000299155.1 Elephantulus edwardii
TGGCACAGGATAGAGCAGGGTTTAGGGCTGTTGTACATAGGGTCGCTATGAGTCGCAAACGACTCGACGGCACATAACAATAACAACAACAGATGTACTCTGTTTGTTTTGTCTGCAGTCTGTGATGTCAATGTGTAAATTTCCTTTGGTTTTTCTTTAAAAAAGTATTTGTTATGAATAAATGATTGAAATTCCAAAATTCAATCATCTTTTCACCAGCCATATTTCTGCCACCTTTCCATACATTCCCATTGTCATTTCTTCCTCATTGTTTTCAACTTTTGCGTTTCAGTCACCAATAATTTTTTAATGTCTTGATTGTATGTTTAATAAATTTTGGACTATGAAAGTTAGTAGAAATTAATAATTTCCTATTATTTGACTTTACCTGATGATTCATATATTTGGATAATAATAATACTAACAGTTCTTCCTTGTATATGTATGAATAGTATCCTGTCACTCAAAACATCTTACTTTAGGATAAACCATGAAATTGCCCTTTTAATTACAAATGAAACACCATTCTTCCTCTGTTCTTTCATTTCTGGCATAGTAGATCATATTATTGTCTGATTCAAAGTGATAATATAATTCATGAAGATGGACTCTATGAAGACTACTATCTTCAACATGGAGTACAGCTCAACGTTAGGAAAACAAACCCCTTACCACTGGACAGATAAGGACCATCATCACTGGTAGAGGAAAAATTGAAATTGTCAATGATTTCATCTTACTTACATCCACAGTCAGAAGATCAAGAGATGCATTATATTGGCCAAGTCTGCTGTCATGAATCTCTTCAAAATACTGTATAGCACTGACATCAGCTTTACGACTAGGATGTGCCTGATTTAGGCCATTATTTTTTCAATCACTTGCTAATTTGAGAGCTGGGCAATGAATAAGGAAGACAGAAAAAGAATTAATACCTTTGAGCTTTGTGTTGGAGAAGTGTACTGAATATCCCTTGAACTGCCAACGGAATGAGCAAGTATATCTTCAAACAGGTGCAGCCATAGTGCTCCTTGCAAGTACAAATCATGAAGCTTCATGTTGCTAATTTAAGCATGCTACTAGGAGAAATTATTCCTTGGAATGGGACATCAAGCTTTGAATGGTAAAGGGTCCTCCAAAGAGAAGTAACCCCCAAAGAGATAGATCAACATGGTTACTGCATCAGTGGAGTTAAATGTGTCAGAGATTATAAGGATGACAGAGGATAGAACTGTAATAGGGATACCATGAGTTTTACTTGACTGCATCTAACAACAACAGTGACATGTAAACCAATAGCCACATTCCAGTTGCCTGATGTTGCAAATATTTGTTTGAACCAGGATGGGAAGCCAAACTTTATACCAAATATTATATGAAAACATTGTTCAGGAATTGAAGGAATTGCAGATTTATAAGTTAGGATTTATCTTGTGGCAAATCACAGAAAATGAGCTTTTTGTTTGCTCCAGACAGGAGACAGGTAGTGCTCTCCTATAGAGGGAGTGTCACTACCTGTGAAATACTTCCTGAGCTAGAGCATTAGGTTGACAATAGAGAAAAATTCAGCTTCATTTACAAGGAATTCTTTTTATTATTTGCTTCCCCATATTATCAATAAATACACAGAAAAACATGACTTGGGGTCCTCAGTTAAGAACTAACTGCTGGACCCCTGTTTTATGCTCTCTGATCTATCTCACTCCTGGCCGTCTGTCTCATTATTAATAATTATAAAAATACTTTACCCTCAGTCTGCAACAAACCAGAAATTACTAAAGCATACCTTGAGCTCTGGAAGAAGAGAGTCCTTTCTCACTTCTCTGCTCCTGAGATGTACCCACCCTCTCCTTTTGAGAGTGTTTTCCAGGCTTAATAAACTTTTATAAACTTCCAGTATCTTTATAAACTTTCCTGTATCTAATTATTCTTCTGACTGCATTGTATGTTCTTAGATA
>NW_006400149.1:157468-160698 GCF_000299155.1 Elephantulus edwardii
CATATCTGCTAGTCTGCTCTAAGTGTGTTCTATAGTACAAAGGATTTTCGAAGCCCTGTTATTTCAGAAGTGGATGGCCAATACTTCTTCCTAGTCTGTCTTAATTTGAAAGCTCAGCTTTAGAACAGTATCTGACAGGCAAACATTTTATAAAAAGGAGTACATAAAAGGCATAATCAAGAGTCAGTGTCCCCTTACTGCTTGCCATGTGTGTCTTGAAACCATTCCTTTCCCTGCTCTACCAGAATTCCCTTCCACTCCCACCTACCCTGTTCAAAACCTCCTTTTTCTCAGTCAGCCTTGATATGATAGTTTAGGTCACAGTCTTATTTGCTGAAAGTGAGAAGGTCTTGAAGCACATGTTGCAGAAGACCAAGGAATGTAGCCTCAAGTATAGATTGCATCTCTCAATGTGAAGAAAACAAAGATTCTTACCACTGGATCAGTGGATCACTACTACTGGACAGTAAGTGGTGTCATGATGGATGGAGAGGAGATTGAAACAATTAACACCTTGGCACTAGCAGTCAGGAAATAAGGAGACACATTGTTCCGGAAAAATCTGCAGTTATAGACCTTTCCAAATTATTGAGGAGTAGTGATGCCAGTTTGAGGACTATGGTACATCTGATTCATACCATAGACTTTCTGATTACTAGCTTTGCATCTAGGACGTGGACAATGAACAAGGATGACAGTAAAAGAGTTGACACCTTTGAGCTGTGGTGTTGGAGAAGAGCACTGAACATCTCATGAATGGCCAACAGAACAAACAGATATGTCTTAGAGAGGGTGCAGTCAGAGTGTTCTTTGGAGGCAAGAATGATGAGACCTCACTTTACAGATGGCTTTGGATGTATTGCTAGGAGATGTTAGTCCTTGGAGAGGAGCATGATGTTGGGAAGGGTGGAGGGTCTGTGAAGGAGAAGAATACTCTCAACCAGGTAGATTGACATGGTGACTGTTGTAATAGGCTCTTGTGCGTCAGAAAGTGTGAAGATGGTGCAGGACAGGACTGGATTCAGATCTTTTGTTCATAGGGTCACTATGAGTCATACTCAACTCGATGGTA
The DNA here is from genome assembly GCF_000299155.1 of Elephantulus edwardii. Taxonomy (NCBI): domain Eukaryota; kingdom Metazoa; phylum Chordata; class Mammalia; order Macroscelidea; family Macroscelididae; genus Elephantulus; species Elephantulus edwardii. The sequence continues at coordinate 158,541 of NW_006400149.1, forward strand.
CCTAACAACAATGACAACAACAACAACAAGGACTCAACCCACTTCTGTGATTCCTAAGGTCTTGCACCGCTGCTGGTATCTCTAGAGTTTCTGAGGCTCTAAGTTCAAATTCCAGATCTCAAGTTTAGGGAAGGATTTCTGTCTCAGACAGTTGTGAGAAAAAGCCTTTTCCCCCTGAGCTTCTGCATCAGGACTTTTTGTGACTTCCTGCCTCTGCTCTTCCATTTGGAGCACACTGCAGTGACAGTAGAATACTTTTCCCAGGTAAGGGTGATTTCTCCTCTAGAGCTATTATGCTCATGTTGTTTGCTTGGCACTCAGGCCAAAGTTAGTTATATATGGAGGCCTTGTCTTGCTTTGAATCCCTTGACTGTTGCCAGAGCCTGATGGAATTCTAGAAGGATGGGTGTTACCTTAGAACATTGTTTGTTAAGAAGAAAAGGTAACACTTGACAGTTGTTTTTTGTAAGAGATTCACCTCCATGACGGGAAATGTTCTACAAGCCAAAGTACTGAGTTGCTGTTGTTGTTTGACCTCAAGGGAAAGTGACTCATAGCTGATTGTCTATCCTTCTCCCATGGAGCAACATGTGGATTTAAACTACATGCATGGGATTGCAACTCAGCTTCATACCACTAGGCCACCAGGGCTTGCTCTGTACTAAAAAGCAGAATTCAAAGCAAAAATCATGATATACACTCCAGGTAGCGGATAGTAAGCATAATATATTCTCCGTTAAGAATCATGCATCTGAAATGTTTTAGGAAATTATGTTAAAAATGGTGAACAGTTCCTAAGTGGATTACAATGTGTCCAATGTCATCTTGTCTTTTTTTTTTTTCATTACATAACACATACCTAAATGCTTCATTAAAGTAGACGGAAACTTAATGTTGACTTGAATGTGTTTTTGTTGAAATGTTAATACATTTTTCTGAGTACTTGAAATTATGTTTCCCATTCACCCTAAAGAAGAACAATAAAAACCTTATTAAAATATTTTAGGATCTTTTATCCTAAAATAAATTTTTAATTATTAATATTTTCCCTGTCATTTCAGATATTCTAATAATCCAGGGACTGCTGCAAAGCTGAAATATGTAAGATTACACTGAAAAGATGGAAATGGATTTCTGCCAGTCAATTTAAAACTATTTTCGGAAGGAAAACAGTAATTTAAAATGTTGGAAAGACCATGTTAATTGTGAGTTAGTTCAATTGTGCTTTAGTTGTCCTTGAAAAAAACACACTGAAAGTGAATTTAGGAATGTTGTTGTTATGTGTTATCAAGTCGCCTGGGACTCATAGAAACCCTATTTATAACAGCTCTGAACCCTGCTCTATTCTGAGCTAATCTTACTGTCTCTTACACATCTACCCCTTTTATCCCAGCCACTGAGTCAATCTATCTCATCAGAAGTTTTTCTCTCTTGCACGGTCACTCCACATTTCCAAGCACAAAGTTCCCTCTTCAAGGACTGAACACTCCTTGTAAAATGCCCAGAGTATGTAAGCTGGAGTTTCAGAATCCTTACTTTCAAGGAACAGCCTCGTTTCATGCTCTCTAGGACAAACATGTTTGCTGTTCTAGCAGCCTATGGTATGTTATATTCAATACTCTTCACCAATAACACAGCTCAAAGGCAGAAATTTTCCTTCTGTCATCCCTAGTCATTGCTCAGCTTTCTGCTGCATAGCAGGTAATTGCAAAGACCATGATCTGGATCAGGCACACTTTAAGTTTCCAGACTGAGATCTTTGTTCTTCAGTACCCTGGAGATGACCCTGACAGTAGACTGTCCCAATGTAATTTGTCTTTTAATTTCCTGGCTGTTAGTTTCAAGATATTGATTGTGGAGCCAAGCAAACTCAAGCTGTTAACAATCTCAATCTCTTTACCATCTATCTTGATGGTGCCAAATCAGTTCAGTGATAAGAATCTGTTTTCTTTATGAGCTTGAGTCCATATTGAAGGCTACAGTACTTGACCTTCTACAACAAGTGTGTCAGGTCCTCCTCAATCTCAGCAAGCTAGGTTTTGCTGTTTGCAAATCGCAGGTTGTTGATTAGTTTTCCTCCAATACTGATGTGACATTCCTCCTTACAGAGCCCAGCATAGGTCTGTTCCACATTTAGATTGAAAAGGTATGGAGAAAG
>NW_006400149.1:167902-176239 GCF_000299155.1 Elephantulus edwardii
CGTACACCCTTCCCAATTTTGAACCATCCAGTGTCTCCCTGCTCTATTCTGATGACTGCCTCTTGGTCCAAGTATAGGTTTCGCATTAGAACTATCAAGTGTTCTGGGATTCCCATTCTTCTCAGAGTTAGCCAGAGTTGTTATGATCCACACTGTCAAATGTATTTGCATAATCAATGTAAAAAGATTGATATTCTTCTGGCACTACTTGCTTTCAGCCAAGATCCATCTAACATTAGCTACAACATCTCTAGTACCATGACCCCATGTAAACCCAGCCTGCACTTCTAGTGGCTCTTAGTTGATGTGCTGTTCCAGTTCTTTTTGGATAATCTTTAGCAGAATCTTGCTTGCATGTGATATTAATAATATTGTTGGATATTTTCCGCACTCCATGGGATCACCTTTCTTTGGAATAGGACAGGTACCCTGTCCTAGGAGAATGTGCTCAGAACAAGGAGAAGCCTGCAGTTTGTGAGCAAGGCTGGGAGGCTGAATGCCGTGTGAGAGAGAAGTTCAGGGGAGTGAGGAAGAGGCATGGAAGCTGGGGGACTCAGTCTCTCCCCACAATCAAAACAAGTACCCTGTCCCAGAAGTAGACATGTGGAACAAGGAGGGGCCTGCAGTCCTTGGGGCCCAAGGGCCTGTGGCCTTCAAACCAGGAAAACATCACTATATACCAGATCTACAGGACAGATCACCCCCCTTTGGGAAATATTGTGACCACATTGTGCTGTAAATGGAAGAGAAGAGGCCCAAGACACAAGAAATTAAACCTGGAGCAGAAATTAAAGGGAAAGGACTTTTCTTCAGAACCACCTGAAATAAGAAGGCTTCCCTAACATTAGAGCCTTAAATTTGGACTTACAGGTTCCTAAATTCAAGGAACATTGATCATAGTATAAGAAATCAACAGCATCTTGAAGCATTTAGAATCACAGAAACCCACAAAGCTTGAAATATAAGCTATCAGATCAAGGGGTGTTTAGCGGGATAAAGGTGTTTAAAGGTATAGGTAGGAGTAGAAGGGAATGCTGATGGAGCAGGGAAATAAGTGGGTCAAGACACTCATGTCCAGGGCAGGGACAACACTAAAACTGCTGGCTATTTCTACAATTTGGAAAGAGCTTTCTTTTCTAATCTGAATTATATAGAGTTTCAAAAGCTGACTCTTTGGATGTAGATTTCCAAAGTCTTACTAGGTGGAGTTGAACTAACTTTTTAATTTATTTTCATTTAATAGTCAAGTACATAGCCTTTTGTGTTTCCAGGGAACTCCAAATACAAATTAAGAGTAGCAGTAAAGTACAGTCCAGTAAGCACTGAAAATACAAATTATGCATCGATGGACCAATTATGTTCACAGTAACTATCAAGAAGGAAAGGTAAAGAAATGATTATGTAACTTACCAAATTAGAGTGTGCTCTTGTGAACTGATGAGGAAGGAATTGCATTATTAACCCAAAAGCAGGCAGTTTAAATCCACTAGCTGATACATGGGAGAAAGATGGCCAATCTCCTCCTGTGCAAATTAAAGCCTGTAAAAAGCTGTTGAAGTATCAGATAGGAGTCTGTTCCAACTTGATAGCAAACAACAACATTTGCATAATTATGCAGAATATAGTCATATTGAATAAGTAAAACCACTTGACCTGTGAATAACAACAAATTATGGGTAACACTGACAATCTACGAACAATAAGTTATGCTTATAATGAAACCTATTGTTGTTGTGAGCCATCTAGTTAGAAGTGACCCCATAGCTCACTTTCTAGTGGGTTTTCAGAAACAGTTAATAACATGAGAGGAGATTGTCCATTATTCTCCCATAGAGCAGCTGGTAAAATCCAACCCCAAAGTTCCTCAATATATAACCAAGTAACAGCTGTCAGAATAAAACAAGGGAGTAGTGTATGGTTTAGATAAGGAAAGGTGACTGATAGTCTTGTTTCCTATCACCATACTTATTCTGTATTTATCCTGAGAAAATAATTTGGTAAAATTTATTATAATGTGAATAATATGGCATCAATAGTGAATGAAGCCTCATCGACAACCTGTATTACACAAATAATCCAACCTTGTTTGCAGGAAGTAAAAAAAGACTTGAAACTATTATTGTATAAGATCAAACAAGACAGTTTTCAATATAGGTTACCTCTCAACATCAAGAGAACAAAAATTCCCCTCACTTGACCAATAGGCAACATCATGATAGGCAGAGAAAAAATGAAATTGTAAATTATCTGATTTTACTTGGCTATATAATCCCTACGCATGGTACCAACAATTACAAAATCAAAAGATGCATTGCTTTTGGAAAATCTACTGCCAAAGACCTCTCTAGAGTGCTAAAGAGCAAGGATTTCAGTTTAAAAAATAATTGCATCTGATCCAAGCAATATTATTTTCAGTTGATTGATATGCATCTTGAAGTTGGACAATCAGTACATTAAACCAAAGAAGAATTAATATTTTTGAATTTTAGTGTTGGTAAAGAATATTGAATCTCCTGTAGACTAACAAAAGAACAAATAAATCAGTTTTAGAAGAAGTACAATCAGCTCACCCTTAGAGACAAGGATAGTAAAACTTTGTTTCACATACATTGATACATTGAGCATGATGTCAGAAAAGTCCAACCCTTAAGAAAAGACATCTGAGAAAGGGGTGGGAAAGGTGGAGAGTCAGAGAATGAACTGAAGACCCTCTACAAAATGGACTGTGACTGTAACAATGGATTTATGCATTTCAGAGAATATGAGCATAGTGCAAGATAGAGTAAGCATTCCTAATTTTTGTTGATAGAGCTACTGTGAGTCATAGTTCACATTATGATACATAACAACAAAGTAGCAACACTGTTTTATTAATTCAAAGATGCACATATGTGGTTTGGATGAAAATAAAAATATTTAATAGTAAAAAACAGAATGTAATGAGAAATAGTGAAGCTGTAATGGCTTTTGAACCAATAAATAGCAATTTCTGGATGAATCTTCAATGAATCCAACTCCATGTAATATAGAGACTTTAACCACAAACAAAAGACAACATATGCCAATTAATAAATGTGCTAAAATATCCACAGGGCTTCAGGATTCTAGTAGAGTGGAAGTTAGCTTATGGAACTGAAGATTATACAGTGAATCTTTCTGCTAAATTTAGAGAAGAAATTTGACAATTGTTCTTAGTGATAGATGTGAGGAGCTCACATTTCCACAGCTGGAGAACCATTTCAAATATTTTTTGAACAATAATTTATCAGGTTAATAATGATGAGCAAATCAATTTCAAATATGCAAAATTCCATAACTACCTAAATTCAAGTACAATTACACATGGTACTATTCCCAAGGAAAACTTATTTCCTGTGTAACTTTCAAACTATGAATTGAAAATGTTAAAATCTAAAATGAGTATAAGATTTTTCATATTTAACATTTTGTCTTTATTTTCTGAATAGTCAAGTGGATATTTTTTTAGAGTCTGATAGATTAAATGTCAAGTGTTAAAATTTGACCTCGTGTATTACCGTAACGTTGATTGACTAAAAATTCCATAAAAACAGTTACTCCAATTCTAGCAACTCCACTTTAATTCTGAGTATACCGTGCACACTCAGCTGCAACTGGGTTACAACTTTAGAAAAGGCTGAAGGTTATTAATTTTCTATAATGAAAAGTGAGAATACTTTTGATACTGTGTTTCTACAAATTAAATTTGTGGAACAAGAGAGGTGCTAATAAGATCTTTATCAATCTAAATATCTAAGCTATTTCTTAAGCAGTAAGAGTATTGCTTAAACATTTGTAGAACAGGACATACACTTTGATGTATTATGATCTTTTAAGTGACATAATGGCTGTATTCTGATAATCAAGCACCCTGAATCAGCTTGCTTGAGAAATACCATTGTCTTACAATAATCTACAATTTATTCTTGAATGATAAGGATGAAATGAGAACAGAGATAGTTTAGTGACATGCTTAAACATGGTGAGATGAAGTTTCATTATCTTTGCCTCTAAATGAATGTTGTCCTTGTTGTGTACCATTTGGGTTTTCTGCAACCACAGTGATTCTATGTACTATAAATAGCTCTGAACCTTGTCTAATCTTGAGCCATTTCATTGTCTCTGACACACCTATCCAAATTTCCCCAGTTACTGTGTCAACACATCTCATCCAAGGTCTTTCTCTTTTGCTCTGTCCTTTCACCTGTTTTTCTCTCTTGCACTCCAGGGTGTGTTCAATACTCTTCTCCAGCATGACAACTCAAAGACAACAATTCTTTTATCATCCTCAGTCATTGTCTGGCTCTCTGATGCATAGCAAGTAATTGTGAAAACCATGGCTTGGATCTGACTTATCTTAGTTTCTAGAACGGTATCATTGTTTACAGTACTCTGGAGAGGTCTCTTACAGCATATTTTCCCAAGGCATTTCATCTTTTGATTTCCTTACTGAGGTTGTCAAGAGTGTTGATTAATAAATGGATAAACAGGCATTATTTAGTTGGGTGTATTTTATGTAGTCTCAGCTACGTAACTTAATTTGGAATCTTTTTGTTCTACGTATTTTCATCCTGTTTCTGTTATCAGCAAATCTCATAATGGGAAAATATGTTCACCTTTAGCGGAAGCATCTTGTTTGGCTCAAGCAGCTTTAGATGTCCCTTTTTAGCTGGTAAAGTTATTGCCATTCAAGGGCATTATCATCGCTGCATTGGATTGTGCTTCATTATTCTGCAATTACAGGGCTAGCCTTTGCATTCAGTCAGAGCAAACTACCAGCAAATGCTTCCATAAAACCTATTAACTCCATTAATTCTTTGCACTTTCTGAATGCAGAGGGATTTGGTTTCTAATTTTATTTCCAAGATGCTCAATGTGCTAGTCCATTAGCAAATTACAACTGATGTGTAGCCTCAGTGTCAGCTGAATTTTTATTGGCTCTATTGGCCTTTCCATATTATCAGACCATTTCTTACCTCCTGCTGATTTTTTAAAATTATTTTCACAAAGATGAGATGCTTTAATTCCTGGCTTATATCCTAATGAAACTGATGGTAACTCGGGATATATGAGGCCAATTCTTTGGCTTTATTTTAAATTGGTTACTTTGTCCTCTCTGCAAAAACCATATTTTCATAATACTAACAGAATTGCCTAGAAAAAAATGGAAGAACAGGTGGTTACTCTGGAATATTTGGATCTTAGGTGCCATGTATTTTGCCAAATTGAAGTTAAATAATTTTCATCTTTATTAGCTTAATAAAGTGGGTTGCTTATTACAGTTTGAGTCAATGTGACAGCAATAGGCTGAGTTTATTTAGTCTTATCATTAAAAAGACATGTTAGGCAGCAAACTCTCAAACGAGGAAGGAATTGCTTTTAATTTGAACCAGGACTTAAGAGAGATTACTTGAAAGTGAGCTAATAGCACTGAGACACTGTGTCTTTCTGATTTTACAAATATGAAAACTGACTAAATCAGAAATTATGACATTCAATGTAAATGCAACAGAATCATTTTGTAGGGACATATATTTGCAGAATAAAATAAATAAAAGTGTATACTTGTGAAGGCCAATACATAGACCAAGAAACAGTTGTCCAAATAGAACGAAGTAACACTGAATGACTTAAAATGAGGAAAAGAATGAGTCAGGGGTGTATCCTTTCTCCATATCTATCCAACCTATATTCTGAGCAAATAATTCGATAACCTGTATGAAGAAGAATGTGGTATCAAGATTGGAGGAAGATTCATCAACAACCTGTATTATGCATATGAGAAATTATGCATAATGTGAAAAAGACTTGAAGCACTTACTTCAGAATATTAAAGACTACAACTTTCTACATTGATACATCTCAAAATCAAGGAAACAGAATTCTTGGATCAACAGGCAATATTCTGTTGTTGTTGTTGTTGTTAGGTGCCATTGAGTTGAGCACAACTCATAGTGACCCTATGAACAAAAAGTCTGAACCCTGTTCTATAATCCTCATAGTTTTTCTGGTATTCATAAAGTTTCCAAGCTGTTTATGAAGTTAATGCCAATCCTGCTTCCAAGCTTGTCTCAATCCAGAAGTTCCACCAAACTGTGTCTACCAGATTTAATGATTATGGCATTTGACACACCAGTGGCACAGTGTTCACAACTGCAGCAGCCTCAAGTTATGACAAACTGATCGACCAGTGCTGTACCACGTAGGAGAATACTCTTCCCAAAAACAATTAACACCATGTGACTTTTAAGTAAAAAGGCCCACCCACCAGGTACTGATGGACTTGAAAAAGAGACTTCCAACCCACAACTACTTCTTAGCTAAATCCAGTAAAACCAGTCAGCTCACACATGATTGTGAATTATATAAAAAAACTACAGAACAGTTTTCACCTGACTTTCAACTTAAACAAGAGAATTTATCCACCAAAATCCAAGTGCTTCATACATAAAGCCTCCAAATGGGAGACTTAGAGCCCAACCAACTTTTAAGAACAAAGGTCCTCTCACCAAATTCACTCGTTTTAGTTGAAAGTCGAGTGCAAACTATTTGGTGTTTTGTTTTTGTGTGTTGGGTTTATATATATATATAGTTTTGATTGAATTTACTGGATTTAGCTAACAAGCCACTGTGGTCTGGAAGCCTCTTATTAAAGTCAGTCAGTACCTGGTGGGTAAGTATTTGTTTTTAAAAGTTGGTCAGGCCCTGACTAATTCTCCAGGTTAGAGGCTCATATGTATGAATATTATGATAGATTGAGGAAAAGAGTGAAGTTGTTAGTAATTTAATTATACTTGAACCCACAGTCAATACTCATGATAACAGCAGTAAACATCATAAAGACATGTTGCACTGGGAAAGTATGTCAAGAACATCTTCCAAGACCTAAAAAGCAAAGTTATCAGGTTAAAGACATAGGGATATACAATCCAAGACAAAATTATTTTTCAATTCCTTCCTATATATCTCGTAATTCAATAATAAATAAAAATGATAAAACTAAATATGGGCTGCCCAAAGAACAAACAAGTCTGTTTGGAGGTAGTAAAACCAAGGTATTCCTTAGAGTCAAGAATGGTGAAAACTTGTGATATACAGCTTGGATATTGTTACGTACTGTCGAGTCTCCTGTAACTCTAAGTACAACTGCCCTAAACTCTGCCCTATCCTTTGCCAATCTCACTGTCTCTGACAAACCTACCCCCATTACCCCAGTTACTGAATCAATCCGTCTCCTCAGGGGTCTTCCTCTCCTGCGCTGTCCCTCCACCCTGTCAAGCATGACGTTCCTTTTCAAGGACTGGTCCCACCTTGCAACATTTCCAGAGTATATCGGACAATGCTTCAGATTCCTGGTTTAATCATCTCTAGGATGAACCTATTTGTTTTCCTAGCAGTCCATGATATATTCAATACTCTTCTCCATCAATTCTCCTTCTGTCATCTCTAGTTATTGTCCAACTCTCTGATGCCTCCCATGCAAGTGATTGCAAAGACCATGAATGTATCAGGCACACCTTAGTCTCCAGACTGACAAAGTGGAGTATGGCATAAGGCTGGGAAATGTGGAGGGCCAGAGAAAGAAAAGACGATGTTCAGCAAGATGGATTGATACAGTGACTTTAACAATGAGCTTGTGCTTTAGAGATCAGGAGAATGGTGTAGCATAGAGCAAGATATGGATCTCTTGTTCAAAGGGTGACTATGAGTAATAGTTGACTTGGTGGCACTTAGCAACAAGAGTCCTAATAAATTGTAATATGCAAATATGATAAAACATATGCGTGTGGAATTTTAATGTGTGATGTTTTCAAAGATTACAATACATCAGTTTTGAAAAGTACTATAAGTTGATATTATGATCTTATACATTAATTTAATCTGAGTATTCAAGTGAAAGAAGAGAAATATTCCACAATGTTTTTCATATTCTGTTTGCTCACTCTGGTTTATTGTTAAACCTTTATTGAAAGCAAAAGATAAACTGATGATTTAGGAAAGATCCAATTTTTTATTAAAAGTATAATTAGGAAGGTAAAGCATTTGGCAAAATTATGGTCTATGAAAAGAAAATTTGACTGAAAATGGTGAATGTTAGTTTTACTTAACATTAAAATTTTCATTTATCTATCATCTACGCAATATTCCCTTTGAGGAAGAAATATCACTAGATATTCTCTCCCTCCTCCAAGTTTTAAAGACATGAAAGATGTTTTTAAGGATCAGTAAATAAAAAGATTTATTTCATCGGGGAAGTCTGCTGTCAGAGACCTCTCCAAAGTACTGAAGAGCAACAATGTCACTCTGGAGACTAAGGTG
>NW_006400149.1:177104-177689 GCF_000299155.1 Elephantulus edwardii
GTTGGGATACAAGACCATCACCCAAATCACCGCCTTGATCTTATGTGTGAATAATGTGGTCTGTATCACCTTTTATAATAAAATAAATAAAAGGAGAATAGAGGGAAGGACTTGGCAACCAGCAAAAATAACCATTAGAAGAGGAATACTTTCTTTCTAGGTTCTGTGAACTCTGAAACTTCTAGACTAAGGAGAAGATTAATGTTAAAGCACATGGAGAGTATCTCACAAGATGATTGGTTCACATATATTGAAAGAAGACAAGGACACTGTTTAGAACCTAGAGACAGAGAAATTCTTCTTGTAGAGTCATGTCCTAAATTTGCCCAACTAGTCTCTTAAACTATGAGAGAGAAAATTTTCTCTGTTAAAGCTTGTGGTATATATATCTCTTATAACCATGCAAAACAATTAAGAGAGTTACTATGTGATATATAATTCCTTCTCTCAGTGATTTACGATGAAATGGTGTAGGGAGGAAGTATGTGGATATATTTTAGAGCAGTGGTGTCTCTCTGGAGACTAAGGTGCGTCTGATACAGGCCATGGTCTTCGCAATCACCTGTTATGCATCAGAGAGTTGGA
>NW_006400149.1:182521-183052 GCF_000299155.1 Elephantulus edwardii
CCATGTTTATTCTTCAGTTAAAATTATTTTCTCTGAACAATTATTTTGGTATCTTTAGTCTTTGACTACCTTTTATATTTTATTACCTTTTATATTTTGTGTGAAAGAATCATTCTTTCTGCTGGAATCTCTCACTCTCAATCATTAAAGTATGACTCTACATTCATTTAAATCAGAAAGAAAACCCTTGAACATCTGTGCTGTTACTGTAAACATGCAAATAAGCATGTAATGATTGACACTATATTTTACTGTTTGTAGTCATAAATGTCTTATAAACTCAACAACTGACATGATCTAATATAAATTAATTCAGTCTTCCCACTGTTTCTGTATTTTAAAATAGTAAATTACATGATTTATTCGTAGAAATATTTTCTACAAGTATTTTTAAAAATAATATATTTTCTCTTTTTGTCTGATGGGTAAGAAAATGTGCTGCCAATTTAAAGATGGTAGGTTCAAATCCACCAGATCCTCTGTGAGAGAAATACGAACTATCTCCTCCTGTGTGAGAATATATATATATAT
>NW_006400149.1:183779-188209 GCF_000299155.1 Elephantulus edwardii
AAATTCTTTCTATGTCTTTTGCCCATTTTGTAGTTGAGTTATCAGTAATTTACTTCTGGAAGCCCAAGAGAATTCTGTAAACTTTCTTTGAGACTCTTGTCAGAGATGGTATTGACAAATGTCTGTTCCTAGTTGGTAGGTTTTCTTTTCACCTTACTGGAAGAAATCTCTGATGCACACATGGATTTAAGCTTTAGCCGTTCCCATTCATCAATTTTATCCTCTTCAGATTGTGCATTTCTGGCTGTATTTGGCAGTCTCTTTATACCTTGGGCTAGCACTTCTATAGCCTCTGAAAACCTATCAGAGGGTCAGCTATGAGTCAATTCCAGAGTTTCTCACTTTTCACATAAATTGAATTGTCCTGGTAAACCTGGAATGTATGATTACCTCCTTCCTGAAAGGAATGGCTATATGAACATATATATTTTGAGTAATTCCTTTACTGATGTAGAATGTTTGAAATAATTAAAATCTGAGCAGTAGGCTAAAATGTCTGAGTAGACACTCAAGCTTTTTCCCTGATAGATATGCAGGCCTTGACTTTTTTTTTAATATTTCTTTCCCCCTTCTTGCTTACTAGTCTACTTGCACTTCTGACTGTAGGGTTTTCAGAGATTCAAATGAAGAAATGATCTGAGTGGTAGACAAAATAATAAAAAAATCTAGTAACCTGAGAGATTTTAAAAGTAGGTAACATTGATGCGGTTTGCAAAGGATGATTTATTGGCCAACAACAGTGTCCTAATTCCTCCCATGGAGCTCTTTCACTTTGGTACTGAGCCATCATATGAAAAGTTATAGCATTTATTGACATATGTCTTGCAGACACCATGCTAAGAATTTCAGTTTTATGTATGTTAGTATCAAAATAACACCTCTTCTTCCAAAAAGCACCCTTTGTAATCTCTATTGAAAACAGTTCCATCTGATAGACATAAGATTTTCGTGTATAAAATCTGATTCATCAGTGGGCAACAAAAAAATTGACAGCTTGAGCAATATAATTTAAATATTTGAAAGCTTCAGGTGAATTCTGATATCATGTTTCAAAGAAGAATTAAAACAAAAACCTCAGTTGTCCTCACAGGACAACTGATGAGTAAAACAGGAAATCATATTAAGTGATGCAAAATAAATATATACTGTCCACCTATTAATATAGTTGAAAGCAGTTTTTGCATTAAAAAGAATTAACTTAGAGAAATAATCAAAACCCATGTGTTCATGACACAAGTACAGTGTTTTAAAGACTGAAATATTCCTTTAACCCACAAATTGTCTTGTCTACCTGTGAGTGATTGATTTGACAGACAGCTTAATTCATCTGCTTGAGAGAGCTGACTGGTTGTTCTGTCATCACATAGAAGGAGCCTTACATTAATGATGTGAATATGGCAGGGAGAATTGGAATTGATTGATGGTATTCACAAAGTCAAAATCTTTTTTTTTTCTTTTTCCAAAGTCAAAATCTTTGATGATCGAATTTATAAAACACTAAATTCAGACGCATCATGCGTCACTCTATGATCTCAATCCTCAAGATCTCTGTGTTGATTAAATTTCTGAAGCAGAGATTCTCAAGGAGGCTATGAGACATACATAAGTGTCAAGATCAATTTGTTAGACTGCCAAAGGCAATTTATCAGTTAAAACACAGAAACGTCTAGCCATTCCTCAAAAATACTATTTGAGCCAGTTATCTCACTACTGGAACTATATATCAAAGAAATTAAGGATGTGACACAAACATACACATACATATATGCAGAGCCATGTTTATTACAGCATTATTCACAATAGAAATAGCCCAAGTGTCCATCAACAATTGAGTGCATGGAGAAAGTTTAGTATATACACACAATGGAATAATACTCAGCATTGAAAAATAATGAACTTATGAAACATTACATAATGTGAATGAGTCTAGAAGACTTTATGCTGAGTGAAACATTTCAGTAACAGAAAGACAATACTGTATAAGTCAACTATTGTAATAACAAGATCAAAATTGGAGGGGTGGAGAAAAAGTAGGAAAAGAGTGGATTGATAATGAATGCAATACTGGAATGGGTGAATATCTGAAAGGAATGGTTGAATAGAAACCATTTGGATAACTATAACCCAGAACAGGACAAGCTTTACAATGGAGATTAGAGGAATGGAGTGGGAGGCAAGTGTGTATAAATGAATGAAGGAAGCCAATCTCTTTGTAAATTTCACAATTTTTTTTAAAAAGGAAAAGAAACAAAGAGCTTAAAGACTAAGCTGCATCTGACCTTCCGCCAAACGCACACATAAATAAATGTGCACGTAATTTGTCATTTTATACCTGCTGTTACTGTGTACTGTCAAGTTGGAATCAATCCATTGCTGACCCTACAGTGTTTTTAAAGGCATTAAATGGAATGGGAGGAGATTGTCTATTCTTCTTCTGTTTTGCAGCTGGTAGATTCAAACCACATGTTTTTGGGTTTCCAGCATATCTTTTTACCATTAGAAACCAGAGCTCATTTTATAATTATGTTTAATTAAAGTTATACCTTATAGAATATTGTTTTTTATTCTGTTTTGTTCTTTCTTTTCTCTAACTAAACAACTATATAAGAGTACTTAGCATGGATACACATTGAAGCTCTCCTCTCTAAATGCTGTGTACCTTTTCTTATGTGGTATGTATTTTAACTTAACATTTTCCTTTTCTTCCTTTACTTACTTTCCTTCAATATGGCTGTGTTGTAATTATATGATACGTCTCTCAGCATGTGAAGTGAACATCATATAAGTGTATCCTGACATTATCCAATGTTGCCCACACACTGATAGAGACTTAAGCTATGAAAGTAATTTTAAAATTATTAACTTATTTTTAAAATTATTTTAAATTATTTTAAATTTTAAAATTATTAACTTATTTTTACCCTTACCTTTTTGGTCAAATATCTTAAAATTTACAGAAGTCACTTCATAAAAGTTTACTAAACAAAATGAAAGGGCCTAAGCATATAAGATCTATCTTGAAACTAATAATTCTTGAGTTCTGAAATGATATGAAGCAGTAAAATATTAGAACAAAGATAAATGTATTTAATGTGATTCTGATTAAGTAGACGAGTAATGCCTGCTCATGGGTAGAGACATACAGAGACAAATTTCTTCCACATGGGAGCTCTGGTGGCCTAGTGGCAAGAAGCTGCACTGCAATCCCAGAGGAACAGGGTTCAAATCCACCAGACGCTCTGCCGGAGAAGGAGGCACAATATCCTCCTGTACCAGTCAGATCTGATTTGACGGTACACGCACACAAAATTTAAAAAAAAAAAATCTTCCACAAAGAGTGATGGAAATACACATTGCATAAGTGATTCAAGTCTCCTAAATGCACACACAGCACACATGCCAGACTTCCTTTTTTTCTTTTATTTTTAGGGCAGGGGGTAAGTTTATGTTTGTTATTGACAATAACTAAGTGCAAAATATGACATAATAATACAGAACAGGGGACAAAAAATGCAAGAGATTAGGAAATGGGCTATATTTTATCTGTCAAATTTTCACTTTCATACTGTGAGATTGTTCTTTCTTGTATTTTACTTTCTTAACATAAATTAGCTATCACCTAAAACCTTCACAGTACATTTTGAACTAACTAAAGCATTAATATGCTCATCTCTGTGAAATGTTCCCTTAACTGTAACCTTCGGCAGTTATTTAACTGAACTTGATATAGAGCACACATTGACATTGTAAAGATTAATGATCCCATGGTTAACCATATTCATTTCTCATTAGTCATTGTTTCGTAAAACAAGAGGAAGAATGATTTGTACAGTTTTCTCCAATGTCTATGAAGAAGTATTATAATGGTCTTGTTCTCAAGCACGTATGATTATTCACACATAATATATAAATAAGTCCTTCCTCTATCTTCTACAGAAATCTGATACATGATAGTTATACAAAACAAGAAGGGTTTCCCTGACTTAGAAAGAGTCCAGGATCAAGCAATCAGAAGCTCTCAACTAAAGCAGAGCTTGGTACTAAGATTGTGTCATGACAGATGAAATGAGAACCTAAGAGTATATACTGACAGAAGAAAATTCATCAAGAAGATAGAGCAGAACTAATTCAAGAAATGGGAGGACGTGATAAAAGTAGATCCTTGTAATAGACAAGCAATGCAGTAGAAACAACTGTCATCATTCTCCAATGCTGTAGACCAAGGATTAGGAAACAGATGCAAGAACCACTATGAAGATGTGAGAAGTTTGCCAAAAGCCAAATGACAATAATGTTTGGGATCTCATCAAAAGTACGGTTCAAGCACAAAAGAACACAGCAAGAAACAGATAATCAGAATAGGAGAAGTGCTATTATACAGCATGTGCATGGCTTTTTGAGAAAAATGTCTACATTGGTTGTTGTTGTTA
>NW_006400149.1:189504-191267 GCF_000299155.1 Elephantulus edwardii
AATGCTATTGTTCTGTAGTCTCCACACTCTGTTGTGTCACCCTTCTTTGGAATGGGAACAAATATAGATCTCTTCCAGTCAGTTGGCCAAGTGGTTGTTCTCCAGATTTCTTGGCACAACTTGGTGAGAAAATCCAGGGCAGTATGTTACTCCCACAATCTAGTATGTTTTGTATTAAAATTATACTCCCATGATTTTGTATGTCTATGTGTTCTTAAAAATGGGAATACAATAAAAATATCATGCAAGCTCTTCTAACAATTTTAAGAAAATAACATATTTCTTTAAAAAATTTTCAAAGTCAATTCTGAACAATGCTCCAAAACTAGAATCACTGTTTTTTAATTGGATTTCCTGCTTGCTTAAAGTGAGGAGGACTTGCAATGCTTTCTGTAGAAGATCAAGTACTACAGCCTTCAATATGAACTACATCTCTACATCATTGTTGTTGTTGTTAAGTGCTGTCAAGTCGTAGGTGACTCATAGTGACCCTATAAATGAAAGCCTTGAATACTTGCATGACTTTCATCATTTCTCCAAGTTCATAGAGTCTCCAGAGGCAAGCTATTTCGGGAGTGGTTGCCACTCCTGCTTCCAAGCTTGTTTTAATCAGGGAGCTCCACTAAACACTGTTCACAATGGATAACCATCATCACATTTAACACATCAGTGTCACAGTGTTTAGCATCACAGCAACCATGAGACACCTCTGTACAGCAAATGGACAGACCAGTGCTCTACCATTTAGAAGAATGTTTGAGCAAACATTAAAACCAGGCCTGAAGGCCAGAGATTAAAGCCACACACCTTTAGCTTGGAAGCATCACTTTTTGTCCAGTAGGCCGACAGAGCTCTTTTGTTGTTGTTGGTAAGTGCCATCAAGTCATAGAAAACTCATAGCAGTCCTATAGATGAAAGAATTCAACATCTGTATAACTTTCATCATTTCTTTAACTTCACAGTTTCCAGAAGCAAACTATTTCTCAACATTAAGAAAACAAAAATTTTCATGACTGATCCAATAGGTAATATCATGTCAGATGGAGAGAATATGGAAATTATTAACGAGTTCCTCTTATCTGAATCCATCATCAACATCATTGGTACTGGCAGTCAAGATATTACAAGATTTATTGCATTGGTGAAAGCTATGATCAAAAAACTTTCCAAGGTTCTGAGTAGCAATATTAGTTTAAAGACATAGATGCACTTGATTCAAGCCAGTCTTTTTTTTAAATTTTATTTTATTACTTTTAATAAACATTTATAGAGATTTAGGATTTCCATTTATTCATTGTTGCATTTTTCTCCCTGCCCACCCTTTCACCCCAGTTTGCTCTTCTCTTTGTAAAGTAAAAGAAAAATTCCTTCATTGGTATACAATCCCCACCCCACCCTGCTCCGAGTACACTCAACTATGCAACCTTCATTCTGAACTCTTGTCATAACTATAATAACAAATCATATATCACTTTTAAACTGTTCTCTCCCTCATCTGTTTCAATGTAGTATACATAATTTATCCAATTTTCCTGTCTCACCCCAACCCTGATGTCAGTCCCTTTCTACAACAGTGGCACTATGCAGTATTTGTCGTTTAATGACTGAGATATTTCACTCAGCGTAATGTCTTCCAGGGTCACCCATTTTTAGTAATATTGCATGAGTTCCTTGTTTTCCAATGCAGCATAGTATTCCATTGTGTGACTATACCAAAGCTTCACTATCCATTTGTTTGTTGATAGGCACTTGGGTTGTTTCCA
>NW_006400149.1:191693-193112 GCF_000299155.1 Elephantulus edwardii
TAGATCAATGTAATAGAATATAAAATCCAGAAATCAGCCTATCTACCTATGGTCAATTGATTTTTGACAAAGAGATGAAATCAGCTAAGTGGGGAAATTACAATCTTTTTAACAAACTCTTTTGGCAAAATTGGAAAACTACTTGTAGAAATCTCAAGCAAGATCCACACCATACTCCATACACAAAAACCAACTCAAAATGGATCATGGACCTAGGACTAAAATCAAGAACTATACATTTTATTACAGAGAAGCTAGGAAGAACTCTAGAAGTCCTAATCCACAACATAAACAGTTTTCCAAGCATCCTGAAAAACCTACAACCAGGAGAGGATAAAATAGATGAGAGGGAATTCCAAAAACTCTGTAGATATTCATTGAAATGAAAAAGAAATAAATAAAAAAAGAAAAATATTTCACCTAAAAAAATACATTACACAAATAAAAACAACTAAATTCAGTTAAAAAACATAGATGAGAAGGACCTTCTGAGAATCAAATCCCTGTGCACAACTAGAAACATCTCTAACAGAGTGAAAAGGAAAGACATGGATTGGGGAAAAAATATTTGGTAATGACATGTCAGATAAGGGGCTTATATCTAGAATTTATAAGCCATAGTCTTTTAAATTACTTACTATGCATTTGAAAGTTGGACTATGCATAAAGATACCAGTAGAAGAACTGATGCCTTTGAGTTGTAATATTGGAGAAGAGAATTCAATAGTCCATGAACTACTAAAAGACCAATTAAATATGTCATGGAGGGAGCATAGCCAAAGTGCTTCTTAAAAGCAAGATAATGACATTTAGTCTGACATACTTTCAGCATATTGTTTGGAGGGGCCATTTGTTATAAAAAAGCATCCTACTTAGAAAGGTGGAAAGTCAAAGAATGAAAGAAATATTCTTGACAAGATAATTGACACAGTGACTGTAACAATCAGTGCAATGATAGCAAGGATGATACAGAATAACACAAGGTTCATATATACTGTTCATAGAGTCACCATGAATCATAGACTATTTGACATCACCCAACGTAACAACAATAGGAAAGAGTTGAATTGCCCCATCTGTGGGAGAAGGATGAGCAATACCTTCCTTGAGATTTACTGTCTCTCAAATCCCACAGCTATGGATTTGTTCCAACTGTAAGGCACATGAGTACAACTATATGTTAAATTCTCAGCTTTCAATATATGTTGTTGTTGTTGTTATTGTTATTGTTATGTGCTGTAGAGTCACTTGCGACTCATAGCAACCTTATGTACAAAAGATCTAAACCCTTTTCTATCCTGTGCCAGTCACACTGCCTCCAACACACCCATCTTGATTACACCAGTCACTGAATCAATCCAAATCATAGAGGGTCTCCCCATCTTGTGCCGTCCCTCCACCCTCCCAAGCATGATATCC
>NW_006400149.1:201027-201805 GCF_000299155.1 Elephantulus edwardii
GTCGCTATGAGTCGGAAACGACTCGACGACACATAACAACAACTAACAACAACATTCAGAGACATTTAAATGTGTGGACTGTAAGAAACTACAGCTAACAATGGGAAGAATAGGAATCCTAGAATATTTAATTATGTTCATACAAAAAGCTATTCTTAGACCAACCAGCTGTTTGAAATCAGGAAGGGTTTAGATCAAGGATGTATGTTTTTTCCACACCTATTCAGTCTGTACACTGAGCAAATCGCTCCAGAAGCTGGATTTTTAAAGTGGAATGTGACATCAGGTTTGAAAAAATCATCAACAGCCTACGCTATGTAAATGACAGAACCCAGCTTGCTCAAAGTGAGGAGGATTTGAAATGCTTGTTGTATATCAAGAACTTTAATGTGGATTACATCTTAACATTAAGGAATCAAAGGTCCTCACAACTGGACCAATAGGCAGCACCATGAGAGTTAGAGAAAGGAATAAAGTTGTTAATAATTTCATTTTGCTTTAATCAGCAATCGATATACTTGGTACCAGCAGTCAAGCCATCAAGAGATGTATTGCTTTGGTCAAGAGAGATGTTGGTAACTCTCCAACTTTCTAAACATTAGTAATATCAGTTTTAAGACTAAGGTATTTCTGATTCAGGACATAGTCTTTTCAATTACTTGCTATGCATTTAAAGGCTATAAAATAAATAAGAATGACGGAAGAAGAGAAAGAAGAAGAGGAGAAGGAGGAGGCAGAGGAGGAGGAGATGAAGAAGGAGGAAGAGAAGGAGGAGGGG
>NW_006400149.1:201905-205676 GCF_000299155.1 Elephantulus edwardii
TGAACCATGCAGTGTTTCCTTGCTTTGTTCTCACGGCTGTCTCTTGGTCCAAGTATAAGTTTTGCATTAGCACGCTCAGGTGTTCTGTTACCCATCCTTCTCAGAATCAGTGACAGTTTGTTATGATCCACATAATCATATGCCTTTGCATAATCAATGAAACCCAGACATTCTCCTGGGTATTCTCTGCTTTCAGCTAAGATCCATATAACCTCAGCTACAATATCCCTAGTACCACAACCCCTTCTAAACCCAAACTGGACTTCTGGCAGTTCTCTTTTGATGTGCTGTTCCAGTCGTTTTTGGATAATCTTCAGTAGAATCTTGCTTGCATGTGAAATCAATGCTATTGTTCTGTAGTTTCCACACTGTGTTGGGTCACCCTTCTTTGGAATGGGAACAAATATAGATCTCTTCCAGTCAGCTGGCTAAGTGGTTGTTCTCCAGATTTCTTGGTACAACTTGGTGAGCACATCCAGGGCAGCATCTGCTAGCTGAAATACATCAATTGGTATACCACCTATTCCTGGGGCCTTATTTTTTGCTATTTCCTTCAAAGCAGATATATTTTATTTAACATTCTTTCAAATCTTTATATATTTCTATTCTTATGTTACAAAAAGAAGCTCTGGTAATGCAAAAGTTAAAGTGTTCAGCTGTTAAACAAATATGACAGTCTGAAGGCATAAAAGTTACTTTTTGTTAAGCAGTTCTACTCTGTTCTATCACGTTGCCCTGAGTTGGAATCAGCTTACTAGCACTGGGTTTAGTTTTAGTACACAAAGAAATTGCAGCAATGAAGACAAATAAAATCTTTTGAGGAGAATCCCCATCAAATATTTTTGTAAGAATATATTCTCAAAACCACTGTTCAGTAATATTGCCTTCTTTTGCAATTCTCTCATCATAAGTATTGTTTTTGTCCTTATTATAACCAGCCACAGCAGCAGCAGCACTGCCGTCATCAGCCTCATCTGTAACATTTTACCTTGTCTCTATCATGTTATATAGGATAGCTGTTTCCTGATTTATTCTCTGTCAATGAAACCTCTTTCTAATAATCATATAAAAGATAATTTTATTCTTGAAGGACTGTGAGCAATGTTTAAGAGACTCACTGCTCATCAGTTTCCAGTAAAAAAAGTAATAATAAAATAAAGTTCTTTAGATACAGAGGTAGTTTTATAGAAATATTTGTTTACACAGGTGATGGACAAGATAAGAAAACTCTCAGGTGAAAGAAAGGCACATCTTCAATGATAAACAACAACTAGAAGGACAGTTAGAATAGATGGCTCTTTTTGGAGCTAAAAATCTTAGCCCATCCAGCAGAGACTAAAACCAAGGCCAGTCATACTAGTGGAATCTGGTGTCATAGACAGGTAGGCAGCATTATCAAGCAAAGTGTAATGGTCATTAGTAAGCAGCTGTTATGTTGCCTTTTTATATTTCTGTAGATTTAGTCAGTGAGGAGCCAAATAGATTTAGAAAGGAAAAGCTTGGACAGATAGTAGAAGATCAGCAGGTAGTCTGTTATTTCTATTTCTAAGCTCGCACCATGACAAAAAACTGAAGCGGCTACCTGACACACAGTGTGGGGAGCCAGTTTTAAATTAAAGCAATGCAATTTCAATATAAGATTGCAACTTTGCCTTTTGGTGGGAAAAAATTAAAAAAATATAATTCTGCATTCAGTAGATCCTAATGGAGGTGCATAAAAATGATCTTGATAGCATTTCTTGCAAGGCAAAGCATGGAATCTACTTTAAATTACTCTTCACCAGGCCTATTTCATACGGTTCCAAAGGAATTATGAAGAATTATGCCAGTTTGCAAGCCTTACCTGTATAGAAGCTTGACCTGTGTAGAAAAGGGCAGGGCTAACAAAGAACTACAGTGGCTGCCCTATTGTTTTAGTTGAAGCCTAAGAAGACCAAAATCACTGCCAAACACACTAACTGAGGTAGATTGAGTGACTAGTGGGTAAATAACATGACTTCTACTTTCATACTATGAATGCAGCACTTTGCTTCTTTAGTATTTCCTTCTCAGCATAATAGATCATATGACTATCAGATTCAAAGTGATACATGACAGTCCATTTCAATTCACTAATGCCTAGAATGTCAATCTTCATATGTTCTATTTTAGGTTTATTTTGTTTTATTACTAGTTTATTTAAAAGATCATTAACAAAAGATCATTCATAGATTTACTTTCTGTTATACAGATGAATGTGTCAAGTCTTTGGAATCCCATTCTTACATCTGAAAATCAGCTGAATTGCCCAGAAGTTTAGGTGACTTGTTTTTGTTCTTCATCATTTCCATATTAAAGGTTTAAGTAGGTCATCTGAAAGCATCAGGTTTGGTCACTACCATGTAAAGCGTGTCTTTCTTAAATTAAGTATTGGTGTTACACAAATGATTCTTACCTCAGACACAGAGGAGAATACAAGTGGGAAGAAGGAAGGGGAGCAGAGTTCTGTAAATTTCTGAGACCTTGTAATACAGACTAAGTAGAAGCCAAGGCTAAAAGATTAATGGTGCAGGACAGCACATAGGCCAGGTGGGCTTCAGCGCCCACCCTGGGTCACTTTTTTTTTTCTACCCTGACTGCTGTTTGACCTGGAACTACTATCTGAATCAGCATGTTAAATCAGGCTGAAATGAGCAGGTTAAAGATTGTGTTTGTTATTCACACACATTAGGTGTTCAAGTGCTAGCGCGGTTGCCAGATCGCCCCTACCCACAGGTAAATAAATGCTAGAAACAAGACAAGGGAATAAGAAAAAAAAACTCTGGCCAGGGAATGAGGTATCCAGACTAGTCATAGAAGGTACCAGAAGATTTTTGATAGCTCTGCATAGTAAAAATGTCATTTCATTAAGTGAAAATGAGTGCCAGATTCTAGGCTCATTTTTACCTTCAATGGAAGAGATGCAGGGTGCACATTTTTTCATTGTTACTCATAGGGGAAACATTGTCTTTTTGACGTCTTTGAGTTTTCTTAATTTTTTTAATAATTCCCATTCCAATTATTAATGATTGCTTGCAGCTATTTCTCTTCATTTCTGAATCATATCTATTCAGGTTCTATTCATGTTTCTTTTATGTCCAGGGTTGAAAAAGACTTCTTATTTCAGAAGCAGATGACCAATGAACTATGCTTTTTACTCTGTTTTATCAAAGAGCACCATTAAAACTTACCCATCATGGGTGGCATTTCTTGCATTTGAAACACCAGTGGCATGCTTCCCACATCTTAACAATCCTCAAGTTATACCAGTACAGTACAGTAGACTTTCAGCCAAGTGCTGTACTAATAAGAACAAATGATAAAACCAGAAGAAAGGTGATCCAACAGAACATGGAAAATATCAAATAATATCATTAATATCACATTTCTGCAAATTATTACTGAAGATCCAAAAATGGCTAGAACATTGACAGAAGAAGACTGTCAGAAATTCAAATGGATTTTAGAAGAGACCTTGGCAAACAGCTTATCATTGCTGATGTCAGATGGATTCTGGCTGGAAGCAGATAATATTGAATAATTGTGGTTTGTAATTTATTAACTATGCAGAGACATACTGAACAGAGACAACAGAACACACGCAGATTAACAAAAAGGGCAACCTAGGTAGAAATATCAAGTATGGAAACACAAGGGAGGAGGAAGAGCTGTAAGCAGACCCTAGTGATTGGTACATGGAATGTGAGAGCCATGAATGAAGGAAAATTAGAAATTGTTAAGAAAGAAATGGAA
>NW_006400149.1:209490-213030 GCF_000299155.1 Elephantulus edwardii
AAGAAGAAGAAGAAGAAGAAGAAGAAGAAGAAGAAGAAGAAGAAGAAGAAGAAGAAGAAGAAGAAGAAGAAGAAGAAAGAGCAGCTTTTGAGTGTCAGTGTTAGAGAAGAGTCCTGAGTATCCCATGGACTTTCCCAAGAACAAACAGATACATTTGGGAAAAAATGTACCTAGAGTGCTCCTTGGAGGCATAGATGATGATGCTTCATCTCACATACTTTGGGCATGCTCCTTGGCGAATAATATCATGCTTGGAAAAGTGGAGGATCAGCAAAAGAGAGGAAGAATCCTAACAAGTTAGATTGAAACATTGAGTACAACTTCTGACTCAAGTGTGTCAGAGGTGATGAGGATGGCTCAGAGTAAAGCAGGGCTCAGGTCTGTTGCTCATAGGGTTGCTATGAGTCATCCCTGACTTGGTGACATCTAGTAACAATGTCATCAACATTTTACTACCATTAGTAACAACCGAATTTGAGTAATTTAACCGACAAGGTAACTTTTAAGTGGAGCAAGGAAAATATGAGAAATGAAACTGAAATTCAATAGAATTGTGAATGAGATCACTATCAAGGTGCAAGTGGTGATTGCTCAGACATTTCTCATTAAGCTTGTCCTTATTGTTGTAAAAAAAGAAACCCAAGCAAACAAGCAAAAACAAATAACAAAAAACAAGAAAACCCCAATAACAAAGTGACTTAAATCAATAAAAAAAAAATCTAAAGAGCAGTAATGATAGTTAGTAGACTAAGGTATGCCTGATTCAGGTCATAGTTTTTAATAACTTACTGTGCAATGAATAAGCATGACAGAAGAAAAATTTATGCTTTTGGGTTGTGACATAGGAGAAGAGCACTGAGTTGCCTGTGGCTTGCCAAATAAATAAAGAAACCTTGGGGAGCAAATGGAGCCTGAGTGTTCCTTGGAGGCAAAGATGGCAAGGCTTTGGCTCACATGTTTTGAGCATGTTGCTAGAAGATGCTATTCCTTAGGAGAAGATCAAGCTTAGAAAGACTGAGGGTCAATGAAGAAGAGTAAGGCACCCAATGAAGTGCATTAACATGACAACTGCAGCATTATACTAAATGTACCCGAAATGGTGAGGATGGCACAGGTTAGGGCTGGATTCAGATCTGTTGTTCATAAGATCTTTGTAAATTATATTGGACTTGATGATGACACCTAATATCAGCAGCAGCAACAACAGAACAACATTATCTTACTTTCCTAATTAGTGGAAGCTCAAAATGAGTCTTATTGGACAAAAATTAAGATATCAGTAAGAATTGTTTTCTTTTTGTTGTTGTTATAAGGTAGAATTTGTTTTTATAATTTTTTTATTATCTAGGCATTGTCCACATTTATTTTGAAAAGCCCTTTCCAACATCCTAAAGGCTATCAGTTTTGAGCTATTTCACCATTATTCCATTACCCCATCTTTCTTTTGTTTTTTTGAACCAATTCTCTATTTCCTAAACTTTTCCTTATTCAAGGGCTATTTGGTTATATTGAATCAGTTTGAGAAATTAAAAACAATCCACTTATGTTTGAATTACATTGATATAACTCAAAACTCAATTGTCACATTGCCTTTGAGTAATTTCTGACTTAGAGCAAACCTACATCAGATTTCTGAGACTGTAATTATTTATAGAAGTCTGAGTAATCTGCAGAATAGCTTAAAAATCTGAACTATTTAAGTTTCTTTTAGCAGACTAACAGGTTAAATCTACAGGGTTCCCTGAAGATGATATTGATGTTCTTTGGTGACATCAGGTCAACTATGACTCATAGCAACCACAGAAACAATAGATAACAATTTTGCCCTATCCTATACCTTTATCAAGATCTCCACTATGCTGTAGTCACTCTGTCAATCTTTATAAGGATCTTCCTCTCTTTTCCTGATCCTCTACTTTTCCCAGCATCATGCCTTTTTCTAAGGACTAGAACCTACTGACAATAAGATAAAAATATGTGAGATGAAATTTCCTTAAAGATAAACACGTTTAATGCATACCTGAGTTCTACTTTGCCATTTGCTAGAACATATTTACAGATCTAATAATTATAACACCGTGAGAGATCATTATATTGTCTACTATAGAACCTTTTATTTTTTTGGACCATTGAAAGCATATTATTTGATTCTGGTTAAATTCATTGTAATGTTTTCATGTGCTATGTTACTAGACAGGCAGAAAACATTTTTTATTTATGTTAATGAAATGAAATTGAATCTCTTCAAAGGCTTTACTAAATATTCAATGTCACTTTAGTTCCTAAGCACGTTTTTAACTGCATACAGAATTATGTTACATTTTTCCATAATTCTTTTTTTTCCAGACAGCTGGGCATGCTTTTGTGTGGTTTCTGTTTAAGCAAAGTATCACAATTCTAACTACCAATATTGAATAAAAGGAAAGCCTACTTTCCTAGAAAATTTAGATTATTTTTTATTAGTATAACAAATTAGCTCTACTCACCTAGGTTTTTCTTGTTTGTTTATTCCTGTGGCTCAGTTACATTTTGGCAAGGATGTTGGAAAAAATGCAGCTATTCCTGAGGGCTAACCTATACTCAGGTATTCAACCTGAGGCTTAGAAGTATATTCTAGATTTTAATCCTGACAATGGTGTTTCCCTGAAATAATTACTAGATGACACACAGAAAAACACCATCTTTTTCTCTAAATTTCTTTTCTTTGATCAAATTATTTTGATGATACTCTGGTGAATGGGCTTTCGTAAGGACATTATGACAATGTATAGTAATTGTGGTTGTAGGATAATAAAGGTTTGTGATATAGTTATTCAATTAATCAAGATATTTTATGGAAAGTGACACTCTAACTACAAAATATATTTTTCTTTTTTCTGGTTTTATTTTAATATAAACTGTGATAAGAAATATTTTTAATTTATTTGGCTTAATTACTAAATGTGTATAAAATTTTAGATTTTATGTACATACTAATAGCATATACCCTATTTGACTTGATGCAAATAACATTAATTCATAAAATATGCAGTCAACTGCTGTTTTAGAAAATTGGTCCTGCATTCTTTCTCTATTCCTTTAAGTAAATTCTATAACATATCTTAAATGTTTAAAAAAATTAAAAATGGCTCTCTGCTCCTCGTCGATCCAGATTGCCCTCTCTTCTTGTGCAGCCTCAGCCGGATCCCTGAGACACGGCGGTGAAGGTCGGAGTAAACGGATTTGGCCGTATTGGTCGCCTGGTCACCAGGGCTGCTTTTCACTCTAACAAAGTGGATATTGTCGCCGTCAATGATCCCTTCATTGACCTCAACTACATGGTCTATATGTTCCAATATGATTCAACCCATGGCAAGTTCAACGGCACTGTCAAGGCTGAGAATGGGAAGCTGGTCATCAATGGGAAAGTTATCACTATCCCAGGAGCGAGATCCCGCCAACATCAAGTGGGGTGATGCTGGTGCTGAGTATGTTGTGGAGTCCACTGGTGTCTTCACAACCTTGGAAAAGGCTGGAGCTCACTTGAAGGGTGGTGCCAAA
>NW_006400149.1:220810-226994 GCF_000299155.1 Elephantulus edwardii
TAACATACCTTGGACATGTTGTGAGGAGAGACCCGTCCTTGGAGAGGGACATCATGCTTGGGAGGGTGGAGGGACAGCGCAGGAGAGGAAGGCCCTCAATGAGGTGGACTGATTCAGTGACTGGGATAATTGGGATGGGAGTGTCAGAGACAGTGCAATTGGCATAGGACAGAGCAGAGTTTAGGGCTGTTGTACATAGGGTCGCTATGAGTCGCAGGCTACTCGACGGCACATAACAACAATAACAACAATTCTGTTCCAGTATTCTTATGCTGTTTTCTAGTTAGAAGAATAGTTTTAAAACTTAGTTGCACATTGAGATATACTGAAAATTTTGTATGGTTGCCTATGTCTAGATATATTTAATCAGACAAGGTCTTGACATCTGCAATTTTATCAGTGCCCCAGATGATGCAAATACAAAAACAGTATGAATACACTATTCAGTTACTCTGGAATCAGTTAAATATCGTGTGTGAATGGTCTTGGATATCCTTTTGCATAAAACTTAAATAATCAAGCAGAGATAATAAAGTCAGAATTGAAATTTATTCAGTTTTCATTTCAGGCCATTAAAAGTTATTTTTCATTTATTACTCTCTTGGTATATCCAACAGAAAACAGAGCAGAGATTCATCTCCTTATCTGGTGATGACAGGGAGAATAAGCAAATACATGACCAGGACAAAGTTCAAACATAGCAAAAATTGTGCTAGTAGGTGTGTGGCTTTGTTTTTTAAGTTCACTACTCATTTTTTTTCCCATGACCAATGTTTTCATTCACTCATTTCACACAAGTCATTGAAAAGACTTCATAGGAAGAAGATTGCAGGGAAGTTTCCTCTTTGAGCAACAGATATAAGAAGGCGAAGGGAATCAGTCTTCAACTAAAAAAAAAATTGAGGATGTATTACAGAAGAATGGGAAGACATGGAGATGTATAAGAGGAAATAAAATTACAGCAAAGTGTTGGGATTGGAGATGATGAGGTTGCTCAGGACAGGGAAAGATTCAGAGCCATTGTTCATAGGGTTGGTAGAGGCATAGTTGACTTGATGACACATATCAACAATAACAATTAGTGTTATAAAGCAGAATGTGTAATGGTTGAATGAAAATTTGACTTTCTTTGTAAACTATCACTCAAATTATAACAAAAATACACAATAGAAATATAGTTTAATTGAGCGAAGAAATAGTGAAGATAACAGCAGTGTGATTACTCTGTTCATTTACTTCTGCAATCAGACCAATATTGTATATGAATGGTATTTTACATACCTCATGGATAACACCTAAATAATCAAGCACAAATAATAAGAGCAGTGATTTCTAAGTTCAGCCATCTCATTATGATCATTTTTACTGTCTATATATCCTGGCTTAATTTCATAATAATTACGTGAGAATGCTTGGAAAATAATCTGGCTTAATTCCATAATAATTCAATAAGAACGCTTGGAAAAGAGGTCCAGGAATCAGTCTTACTTGAACTTCTTAAGAGGTACTTATGTATAGCCAACTCTGTTTTGGGTGAAAAACAAAAACTTCTCTCTTTCTCTTGGTCAGAGAAATAAGGCAAAGAAACTTACAACTTTTCCCATCAGATCCTAATTTCTATACAGAGGTTTATTCATTCACATTGGAGAATTGAATTATGATTATATACCTTAAAAATGTTTTCCTTTAAAATTACGTGAGTTACATTAGTGTTCTAGTTTTCAAGGGGGTGTTGCAAAATGTGGTAATTGAGATAACGTGATATGCCTCAGATTTCACCATGCATATGTTATCATAAGTTTCCTACATTTTCCAACTAATATTCTGAAATAAATTTCTCCTAATACTGGACAATTAATGTAATATTAGCTGACAAATATATTTGCACTATATTACTTCACAAATGATCTCAATTACATGTAGTAAAGATAAAGATATTACTTAAAAGCTCAGAGAAATTAGAGACTTTCCCATACTTCTCATGCATGGCCTCTTTACAAACAGCTATCTAATGCTGTATATAGTGTACAGAACTAATTTAATTTTTTGTTGTTATATGTCATCAAATTCTGTACTACTCATAGCGACCTTATGAATAAGACACCTCAAATCTTTCTTATCTTATGCAATCCTTACTTTTCTGATATACTTGCTGAGGATCATAACTTTTGTTGACCTTCCACCTCTCAATGCATGATGTCCCTTTCCAAGGATTAGTCTTTCCTATCAACATTTCCAAAGTATGCAAGATGAAGCTTCACCATCCTTGCTTCCAAGGAGCTACCTGGTTGCACCATCTTCAAAACATACTTTGTTTTGGTTTTTTGTTTGTTTGTTTTACTTTTTGAGATATTCAATACTGTTGTCCAACACTACAACTCAAAAGCAGAGATTCTCATTTTGTCATCCTTATTCACTGTGCAGTTCTCAGATGCATAACAGATGATTGGGAAAAAAATACCAAACATGGTTCTTCTTAGACTTTAAACTAATGTCATTTCTCTTTAGGATTTGGAGAGATTTCTGACACCAGACTTTGCAAATAGTATGTCTTCTGATCTCCTGACTGCTGGCATCAATTTCTACCGTGGGTCCAAGTAAGATAAAATTATTAGAAAATGGGGTTTTTTTTAATCAGAAAATCTTTTCTCTATCCTTTATTATGATTCTTATCAATATAGTGGTGAGGATTTTTGTCTTCTTGAGATGTAATCCATACGGAAAGTTGTATATTTTTTTGCAGCAACTTCTTCAAGTCGGTGTGCTTCTATAATGCAGGTTGTTAAGTCTTCCTCCAATCTTGATGACACATTCTCCTTCACAAATCCCAACTACTTGAATAATTTACTCAACATAGAGATTGAAAAGGTAAGGGGAAAGCTTATAGCCCCGAAGTACAACTTTTTAAATTGTAAATAATGTAGCATTTCCTTGCTCAGTTCAGATAACAGTTTCTTGATCTAAGTTTCATACAAGTATATTTAAGTGTTCTGGATTTCCCATTCTTCTCAATGTTATCCAGAGGTTTTTATGATCTACACAGTCAAATAAATTACTTTTAATAGTCAAAGAAAGCACAAATATGCATTATTTTGTATTCTCTGCTTTCAATCAAGATTTGAAATAAATAATGCTATCTCTGATGTCACAGTTTCTAAATCTAGCTTAAACCTCTGGAACTTCTCTATTAATGAGTTGTTCTCATTGGATGATATTCAGCTATATTTTATGGAGTCCCCCCCCCAATAACATCTCTCAGTATTGCAACTCACGGCTTCTATTTGGGTTTTGTTGTTTTAGCTTGAGAAATGACAAGAAAATTCCTCTCTTTTTATTATTTAATTCTAGCTCTTTGCAAATTCCATTTGAGATTTGGAACAGATTAATTGTGGGGATTGATTTCTTTCAAAACCTTTCACTTTATTTAAGAAAAGTAAACACAGTTTAAATTAAAGATATTTTGATTTTATGTTCATATTCAGTTTTTTCCAAACATCAGTTACTATGGCTGAAAATGCAGACTCCTAGGCACCTTGCTAACATACATTGTGATAAATGTACGTGCAACAAAATATTTAGAGTTTCAACATTTGTTACATGTATAATTCAATGGTATTTAGTCTCTTCTGTGCAGTCATCTTCATTGTGTGTTTTCAAAATGTTCTACAGCCCGTAGGAAAATCTCAATGTGTTCGCTCTCTTTTCTATCTATTGCTGGAAATTACAACAAATTTGAGTCAATTAAGCAACAACAAAAAAAAAATCTTTGCCATTGATTCAGAACTGATACATAGCTGACCCTCCAACAGGCTTGTTGTTGGGTACTGTCAAGTCAGAACTGACCTATAGCTGACCCTCCAGCAGGTTATCAGAGACAGTAAGTTTCACAGGAGAAAAGTGTCCTGAAAATTACCTGATCATATATTCCTCCTTTGGAAGGAGTAGTGGCATCCACTTCCGTAATAGCTTGCCTTTGGAAACCCTATGAACGTGGAGAGAGGATGAGAGACATCCAATCGTTGAGGACTCTCCTTCATAGGGTCGCTATGAGTCGCCTGCGACTCGACGGCACTTAACAACAACAACAACATATTCCTTCTAAACAGTACTCTCCCTCATCTGTTTCAATGCAGTAAATATTATTTATCCTTTCTTAGGTTCCCCCAATCCCTGATGTCAGTCCCGTTTTACAACAGTGGAACAGCAGTATTTGTCCTTTTGTGACTGAAATATTTTGCTCAGCATAATGTCCTCCACGGTCATCCATTTTGTATAATATTACATGAGTTCCTTTTTTTCAGTGCAACATAGTATTCCATTGCGTGAATATACCACAGCTGCTCCATCCATTCATTTTCTGATGAGCAGTTGGGTTGTTTCTAACTCTTTGCTATTGTGAACAAAGCCACAATAAACATGGGTGAGCATATATCTGCTTGGATGGCAGTTCTGGTTTCTTTCAGGTAAATTCCCAGTAGTTGAATTGCTAGGTCAAATGGTATTTCTTTTTCCAACTTTTTGAGAAAGCACCATACTGCTTTCCATAGTGTTTGCACTTTTTTACACTCCCATCAATAGTCTATTCAGCTTCTTAACTTCTTGATGTCTTCACTTTGTTTTGGCTTATTGGTACTCTACAGAATCTCTTCTGACATCTATTTTGGCCTTTACTTCTTTCTTCTTTGTAATGACTTATTGCATTCTTCATGAATGATATTCTTGATATCATCCCACAGTTCATCTGGTCTTCATTCATTAGTGTTGAAGGCCTCAAACCTATTCCTGAGTTGGTTTTTAAAGTTGGGGGGATAGATTCAAGATTCCATTTTAATTCCTATGGATATGATCTAACCTTCTTTTGTTTAATTTAAACTTGCATATGAGCTGAACTCACTCAGCATTTCTTAAGCTGAGAGAAGTAAAGAACAAATTCAAGTCATGAGGTGCAATGTTGAATGATTCAGTACATTTTAAAAGAAGATAGAAGGAATATACATATTTATTCTACCAAGAAGAAGTGGCTAACAGAGAATTTCAAGGAACACCATATAATAAAGAGGCAATGGTGATGAAGGAGGAAGTTCACTCTGCTTGAACGACTTGGCACAGCCAGGGTTGTGGGGAGAGCCCCAGGAATTCATGGAATACCAATTGACGTATTTCAACCAACAGATGCTGTTCTGGATATGCTCACCAGGTTGTGCTAAGAAATCTGAAGGACAACTACTTGACCAACTGAATGGAAAAGATCCATATTTATTTCAATTTTTTTAAGTGACCTGACAGAGTGTGGAAATTATCAAACAACATCACTAATATCACACACGAGCAAAATCCTGCTGAATATTATCTTTAAATTACTGGAACAGTACATTGACATATAACTACAAGTTGAGTTTAGAAGAGGTCATGGCACTAGAGATATTATTGCCAATGTCAGATGGATCTTGGCAGAAAGCAAAGAGTGCCAGAAGAACATATGTGTTTCATTGACTATGTTGATTCCACAAAGGCATTTGTCTGTGTGGATCACAACAAATTGTAGCTAACCTTAAGGAGAATGTGAGTCCCAGAACATTTGATTGTGCTTATGTGAAACCTATTCTTGCAACAGGAAACAGTCCTCAAAATGGAACAGGGAAATACTGCATGGTCCAAAATAAGGAAAGGAGTGCATCTGGGATTCATCCTGTCTCCATACATTCTCAATCTATATGCAGAAAAAATCATCCAAGAAGTGGGGCTTTATGAGGAAGAGTGTGGCACCAAGATTGCAGGAAGACTTATCAACAACCTATGATATGCAAATGACACAACCTTGATTTGCTAAACTCAGGAGAACCTGGAGAGTTTGCTGCAGAATATTAAGAACTCTTGTTTTCAATATGGATTGATTCTCAATGTCAAGAAAACACAGATTCTCACCACTGGGTCAATTGTCAGCACAATGATAGATGGAGAAGAGATTGAGGTTGTTAACAATTAAAGTTGCTTGGCTCTAGAATTAACACTCTCAACATCAACAGTCAGGAAATCAAAAAACAAATTGCTTTGGGAAAATCTGCTATCAGGAACCTCTCCAGAGTGCTGAAAAGCAACCATGTCAGTCTAGAAACTAAGGTGTGCCTGATGTAGGCCAGGGTCTTCACAATTACTTGTTATGCTTCAGAGAGCTGGACAAGGA
>NW_006400149.1:227094-232643 GCF_000299155.1 Elephantulus edwardii
TCAGCTGCTGGGGAGTCCTTGCCCCAACTTGATCCTCCCACACACTGAGAATCTCACACCCTTGACACAAGTTTCCATCAAATCCCCCTGAGAAAGGGGAGGGGCTTGGCAAGCCCATCTTGTCATGTACCACCAATAAAGTACACTGTACTCAGAAAAAAAAATTAAAAATATACTGAAATCTATACCTGCAAATCAATGTGAAGATACAATAAATCATGTATTTATAATGATCCCTTACACATACATTAAAAAAATAAAATAAAACTTCTGTCAAATTGATTACATGGGGACCATTCATTGGGTTTCTAAGGCTATAAATTTATAATTCACACACTACCAAGGATCCCTAAGAAATAATCTGTCAAATGTTAATAGTTGTAGAAGGGCTTCAGTTCTTTTGTTCATCAGGTAGCTAAGAGTCCTGCTTGACTTGAAGGTAATCAAAAGCAACACCAATGACAACATATGGTATTCATAGTAGTAGTAATAGTATAGATGATTGGTGCCTTTAAATTCAGAGTTAATTTTATTAAATTTATTATAAAATTTTGTAATATTAAGATGTATACAAATGAATAAAGAGAACAACTCACTGTACTATGTTCATGAGTCTTCCTGGAGGAACAGAGAATTGGAGTTGGTGACTGATTTGTACTAAGGCTTTCTACCAAAATCAAGAAGGGTGTGTGTTAGAGATGTATCCTTTCTTCATAGTTATTCAATCTCTTTGCTGAGCAAATAATCTGTGAAGCTGAACTCTTTGAAGAAGAATGTGACATTAGGACCAGAGGAAGACTCATCAACAATCTGCATTATGCAGAGGGTACAACTTTGCTTACTGATAGTGAATACTTGAAACACTTGCTGAAGAAGATCAAGTACTACAGTGTTCAGTATGGTTTACATCTCAACATCAAGAAAACAAAGATCACATTACTGGTATTACAGACAACATCATAATAGAAAGAGAAAGATTTGAAGTTTTCAATGATTTCAATGTTTGGATCAATTTTCAACACCTTTGGTATCAGCAGTCAGGAGATCAGGAAACATATTTTATTGG
The DNA here is from genome assembly GCF_000299155.1 of Elephantulus edwardii. Taxonomy (NCBI): domain Eukaryota; kingdom Metazoa; phylum Chordata; class Mammalia; order Macroscelidea; family Macroscelididae; genus Elephantulus; species Elephantulus edwardii. The sequence goes on from NW_006400149.1 coordinate 228,161, forward strand.
GCGAGGCTGCTGGCAGACCTCTCCAAAATACTGAAGAGCAAGGATGTCAGTTCAGACTAAGAGGTTCATAATTCAGGCCATGATTTTTTCAATCACTTGTTATGCATCTCCGAGCTGGAAAATAAGTAAGAATTGCACAGGAAGAATTGATGCTTTTGAATTGCACTGTTGAGAAGAGTACTGAATGTCCCACAGACTGTCAAAAAAAACAGTCATGTCTTGGAAAAAATAAAATCACAGTTCTCCTTGTAGGCAAAGATGTTGAAGCTTTATCTTTCATGGTTTGCAAATGTTGCTAGGAAAGACTACATTTTGAAAAGGACTTCGTGCTAAGATAGACGCAGGATCAATGAAAGAGATGAAGACACGCCAACAAAATGGACTGACATCTTTCTAGCATGATTTATCCTTTCAAAAATTGGTATTTCCTGGAAACATACGCAAAGTATGTGAAATAATGTTTCATGATTCTTGCCTTAAAAAAGCACTCTTGCATTTCCTCAAACACAGACATCTTTATTCTTTTGGCAGTCCATGGAATATTCAATATTCTTTGCCAACACTATAATAAATAAATAATAAACCTGTAATGGTCTTTCTTAGTCATTTTCCAACTTCCATGTGCATATCAAACAATTGGAAATACTATGACTTGAATAAAAGCACAGTAATTGTGGTTTGGTGTTTTCTTAAAAAATTATTTTTATTTTATACTAGTTTTCATACAGAATTCATATATATTGTGTTTCATTCATATACATTTTGCTTCACACATTGCTTCATTCACATTTTGTTTCAGATGACCATTCCCATACACTGTTGTTAGGTGCCATCTACTCCAGAATGACCCATAGCGACCCTATGAAAAACAGATCCAAACCCTGTCATATTGTGTGCCACCTTCACACTTCCTGATGCACAAGAACCCATTGTAAAAATCACTGTGTCAATCAACCTGTTTTAGAGTCTTCTCCTTCTTTGTCGACCCTCTACCTTTCTGACCATCATGTTCCTCTCCAAGAAATAACTCCTTCTAACAATATGCCTGAAGTATGTGAGGCATTGTCTTTGCCTACAAAGAGAATTCTGGCTGCATTCTTTCCAAGATTGATGCATTTGTCCTTTTGGCAACACAAGGGAGGTTCCATTTTATAGGGTTTTTTGACTGATAGTAGATTAGTTAACTTCTAGATTATTAATTATCTTCCATTGATCTATGGGTCTGTCATTGTACCAGTACCATGCTTTTTTGTTTATTGCATTACCCCTATATAGTACGTTGTGGGATCAGGAAGTGCTATAATGTCATTCTTGCTTTCCAGGACTGTCGTTTTCAATATGAAGTGAAACTCAACATCAAGAAGACAAAAATTCTCACCACTGGGTCAATTGTCATCACCATGATAGATGGAGAAGAGGTTGAACTTGTTAACAACTTGTTAATTTCAGCTTGTTCAGCTCCACAATCAACACACTTAGCACAAGTAGTCATGAAGGCAAAAGACAAATTGCACTGAGAAAAATCTGTGGTCAGGGACCTCTCCAGAGTACAGAGAAGCAAACATGTCAGTCTAGACACTAGGTGTCCTTGATTCAGGCCATGGTCTTTGTAATTACTTGCTAAAGATGGCAGAAGAAAAATTTATGCCTTTGATTTATGATGCTAGAGTATTAAACTTATGGACCACCAAGAAAACAAACTGGTCATTCCTTGAAGGCTAGGATTTTGAAACTCTGTCTCACATATTTTGGAAACATGGACAAGAAAAATCAGTCCTTAGAGAAGAATATCATGTTTGAAAGGGTAAAGGGAAAATGCAGCAGAGAAAGAAAAGACCCTGCATGAGATGGATTATCACAGTATCTGAAGTAGTGGGTGTAGATGTGTCAGAGTCAGTGAGATTGCCTCAGGATAGGGCACACTTCAGACCTGAGGTACATTTGACTCATTATAAATTTCAGACTACTCCACAGCCCATAGCAATAACATTGTAAATGCTATTGTTAATTTCTCTGTATTTTCTTTGTTACTGTAGAGAAATCAGAGTGATTTTTGTATAGTAATCTTGTATCCTGTTACTCCACTAAATAGGTCTACTAAGTCTAGTTGTTGTTATTGTTGTTGATCGTATAGTATTGTTGTATAGTAGAGCATGACTCATAGTGACCCTATAAACAGAAGGCCTGGAGCCTTCATACAAATATCTACATTTTTCAAAGTTCAAAGAGTTTCCAGAAGCATGTTGTTTAGAAAGCGGATGCTCCTCCTACAGAGGTCATTTTTTTTTAGTCTTTGGGGTTTTCTCTGCACTCGATTATATCATCTACATATAGTGACAGATTTAGCTCTTCTTTATCTATCCACACACCTTCTATTTCCTTTTGTCATATTGCCCTAGCAAGTACTTCCAGTACTACATCAAATAGAAGTAGTGAACATGTGAATCCTTGTCCAGTTCCTGTTAGGAAAAGGAATACCTTTAATCTTTCTTCATTGGTAATGATGTTGGCTTTTGGCTCTTTATATATATCCTTATCACTTTGTTGAGGAAATTCCCTTCTATTCCTATTTCTGAGTGTTTTAATTAGCAGGGGTGTTGAATTTTTTTGAAGGTAGTTTCTGCATCAGTTGCTAGGATCACGTGATTCTAGATTGCTTTGTTAATGTGATAAATTACATTGTTTTTCTTATGTTGACCCATCCTCATATACCTGTTATGGATCCTTTTGTCATGATGAATTATTTTTTGATGCGTTGTCCAGGATTTTGTTTGAGAATTTTGCAGTTATATTCATGGGAGGTATTGGTCCATAGTATTCTTTTTGTTAATTTCTTTACCCTGTTTGATATTAGTGTTTCACTTGCTTCATAGAATGACACTGAAAATGGTAATTCTTTTTTTCTATTTTTGGAAATGATTTAAGTTGAATTGGTGAGAGTTCTCTGAATGTTGAGTAGAATTCATTCATGAAACCATCTTTTCGGAGCAGGACTTTTTAAAGGGAATCTCTTTTTATGACCTGCTCAATTTCTTCTTTTCTGAAGAGTCTTTTCAAGTGGTGTACATCTGTCTGTGTCAATCTGGGTAATGTGTGAGTTTGGAGGAATTTGTCCATTTGCTTTAGGTTTTCAAATTTGAAATATATTTGGAGTATAACTTTTTATAATATTCTGATATAATCAATGTAATGTCATTTGATTCTGTAGTGATAGCATCTTTATCACTTCTTAGTTATTTGTGTCTTCTCTTTCTTCTCTTTTGTTTATTTGGGCAATAGTTTGTCAATTTTATTCTTGAAAGAACCAGTTCCTGGTCTTGTTGATGGTTTCAATTGCTTTTCTATTTTCTATCTTACTGATTTCATTTCTTGTCCTTATAATTCCCTTTCTTCCAAAGGCTGTGAAGTTAGATTATTGTTCTTCCTATTTTATGAAAATGTTGAGTTAGATTATTACTTTTACTTCTTTCTTCCTTTGTTTATGTGTTTTACTGTTGCTACAAACTGCCTCTTGAGGACTGAATTAGCTGTATCCCAGATTGGTTGGTAGGTTGTATTTTCATTATTATTTGTTGCCAGAATTTTTTTCAAGAAATTTTTATTTCATTTTTTATTTCTTCTAAAAGCCCATTATAATTCTAGCAGAGTATTGTTTAGTTTCCATTTAGGTGCTATTATAAATTTTATTATCTTACTAATTTCTAGGTTTATGGCATTGTGATTTGAAAAGATACTTATCTTATATAATAAATACATATTATATATAATATATGTATAATATATGTGTATATGTATTATATATATATGACTCATCTTAGTCTACAGGCAAAATAAATAGCAGTTTACTGTACTCGAATACTAATTTGGAAGGAATATTACTTATGAGTTCCTCTGTGCTCCCTGAAAAACATGTATTAGAAATAAAGTGTTTTCTGTTTTCTCTGAGAATTAGTGTCTTCCATATCTTAGTATTTCCTTTTCCCAGTCACCTTAATATTTCTTTTACATATTGGGTTCTACTAATTCATAGTAACATTCTTTCCACTTATTAAAAGATCATGCTTCACATCAAATATTCCTTACCCTACCCTTTTAGTTATCATTTTGTTGTTGTTGTTATGTGCCGTCGAGTAGCCTGCGACTCATAGCGACCCTATGTACAACAGCCCTAAACTCTGCTCTGTCCTGTGCCAATCACATTGCCTCTGACACCCTCATCCTGATTATCCCAGTCACTGAATCAATCCACCTCCTAGAGGGCCTTTCCCTCCTGCGCTGTCCCTCCATCCTCCCAAGCATGATGTCCCTCTCCAAGGACCTGTCTCTCCTCACAACATGTCCAAAGTATGTTAGACGGAGCCTCAGAATCCTTCCCTCCAAGGAGCCACCCAGTTTAACCCTTTCCAGGACAAATGTGTTTGTTTCCCTAGCAGTCCATGGTATTCTCAACACTCTTCTCCAGCACCACAGCTCAAAGGCATCA
>NW_006400149.1:241587-246716 GCF_000299155.1 Elephantulus edwardii
TGTCTCACATACTTTGGTACATGGCCAGGAGAGACCTGTACTTGGAGAAAGATGTCATGCTGAAAAGGGTATAGGGACAGTACAGGAAAAGAAGATCATTGATGAGATGGATTGATATAGTAACTGGGGAAATGAGGGTTGATGTGTCAGAATTAGTGAGACTGGCTCACGACAGGGCAGGGTTCAGAACTGCTGTACATAGTGTCCCTATGGATTGCAGGCAACTTGAGGGCACATAATAACAATAACTACAGTTTTTTCTAAATATTTTATACAAGTAACTCAGTGGCATAGTAACAAGAAAGTACACTTGCAATTCCAAAGGCACATGGTTTGAATCCATCACTTGCTCTGTGGGAAATGGTTGGGAAATCACTTCCAGTACAATTAATTGCCTCTGAAAACCAACTGAACAGTCAGCTTTGGGTCAGTTCCAACTCGATGCGACACACAACAAGAGAATAATACAAAACTTATTTTTGTAGATGACTTATTTTACCTCAAAATAATGTTAGATCTAAGTATTCCCCTTGTGTTTATTTAGAATCTTCATTTTTATAAAATTGCCTTCATTAATGTCTTCTAAGTAGTCAGCGTCCAATTGTTGTTGTTATTTTGTAGCGTTGAATCAACTCATAAATGACCCTCCAATGTGAGACAAAGAATTACATAGCAGAAGATTTCACATTTTTCTTCCATAAAGTCACTGGTGGATTCAAATTGCTACCTTTTGGGTTGACAATACAGCTGCTTACAATTAGACCATCAGAACTTTCTGTGATCAATGAATATATGATTTATATAAAGCACTTAACTAAGCCGTAAAAGTGATAACCACAATAAATATGCAACAAATTATATGTAATACATTATTTATTTTACAAAAAACACAAAATATTTTAACTCAGCAAAGAAGTTTAATCTATGTGAAGTGACAAGACTCTTTGAAGAAATGACCAAAGTCATATGGAGTTAAGTGAAGAATACTTACTGGTGTCTTTGAATTTCAAAAGTTTGGAAAAATGTCATTCTTGTTTTGCTCCTTACTATCAGTTTATATTTCCATTCAAGATGTACTGAAACTTCTTTTTTTCATGTTTTTTTAGGGAAGTCAAAAGGTTATCTTTCAGGTTGGTAATAGGATACAATCTCTCAGTCAGGACAGCTCTTGAAATGTTTGTGCCGGTATCTCAACCTCATGACTTTAGTCCAACGCGATAAAACTCTGTAATTAGTTACACTAATTATGGTACCTTCCTCCCCAAGTCCTTCAAAAACTTGGGCAAAGATTCCTAGCAATTCCATGGTCAGCTCTGTTTCATATCAGGTTTCTAGTTGTCAACTGTTGCCTTGGTTTGAATGGTGTGAAAATCTTTGGCCCTAAAAGACACACACTCCTTATTTTCTAATTTTCTTTGTTGATGGTGGAATTCTCTATTTATGCTGCAAGATTTCCAGATAATTCTTAGTGTACATTAGCATTATATGAGAATCTCTAAGAATTGTTTGGAGGATATTTTCAAAATATAGATTTCATTATGTTTGGTGAGAATTGCAAAAATCTAACCAGGGGTTATTCTATTAGTTTAAATTCCTGTTTCTGAAGCACTTCAATCAACAATTGTAACAGGCAAAAACTAAATAAATAAGATAATTTCTGCTGTTAATGTTAATAGAATTTGGTGATAAATGAGAATGCTATCATTAATTTGGCTCAATTATTTTGTTAATTTTAAAACATTTCCAGTTTATTCCAATTTTTATAATAATTGGTCATTGTTGAATAATTATTTTTTATGAGTCATCTCTTATTCTAAAGAATATCTGGCTCCTGTGCATGTTTAACTCATTTGATGAATTAAAAAGAAAGTATTATTTTTCCAAAGTTGTCTTTGATGAATGTTTTGTGGATATAACAGAATGGGAGGTGAAACAAGCACCTTGGCTTTTCTGAGAATTGCAGGAGTTGGTTTTAACCAAAGGGACTTAACCCTCTCCAAGGCAGATGTCACAGTCAATTGGCTTAATACTCTGAGCAAAGAAAATGTGAAAACATTTGTACAGCCTGACTTCGGGGATCTGACCATCTTTAACAACACCATTCTAGTTTAATGGGAATTTAGCCTTTAGAAACCTATAAAAGCAAAAAAAGAAGAGGGGCCTAGGGTAGAAAACAATAACAAAAGGCACATAGAGATAAATACAGAAACAAGTTTTTATTTCTCTTTAAACAAGCAGATGGTAAAGAGACCCGAGCTCCCTAAATATTAATATCCTTGCTGGCCTTTTCCCTGAACAGAAGGAAGAATTCATCTGGTGTAAGGCAAGGCTTAGGACTATGCTTTTGCTGTACTTTGGTGCCAACAAACTGACAAACACTTATAGTCACTTTTTGAAAAAAAAAACATTGAAATTTTGAACTACCCTACACCTACTCATGATCTCCAGTGTGCTCCAGAATCATGTTTCTCTCCAAAGACAGACCTTTTCTGACAACATACCCAAATGATGTGAAACTAAGTTTTACCACCTAGTATCTATTACACACTTTGAATTTTCTACAAGATAGATTTGCTTGTTCCTTTGACAGTACGTGGGATAGTGAATACTCTTCACTAATACCACAGCTCAAAGACATCAATCTTTCTTGAGTCTTCTTTACAAAATATGGAACTCTCAGATATGTGATAAGCAATTGAAAATACCCTGACATATCTTAGTCTTTAAACTGGTATCTTTACAACATTAAAGAGGTCCCTGAGAACAAATTTTCCCAATGCAACACATCTTGATTTTTTTTTTTTTTTAATGTTGCAATCATGGATTTTGATTGCTGATCCAAGTGAAATGAAATGTTTGGCACTTTCCATTTTTTCACTATCTGTTTTTGTGTTGCATGTTAGTCTAACGAGAAGGATCTTTGTTTTCTTGATGTTAAAACATACTCTCTAGTGAAGACTATAGTTTTTGATCTTCTGTAACATAACCATCAAGCATTTTCACTTTCTACCAGTCGGGAAGTATTATGTGCATTAACACAGTTTGTGGACAATTTCTACCCAGTCTACAAGCCACATTCTTCTTAATTTGGTCTGGCATCTTGAATTATTTGATCATTATACAAATTTGTTCAAAGTATGTGAAACAGAACTTCAAAATCCTAGCCTCTAAAGAGAAACTTGTTTTTACCCTCTCCAATACAGACCTATTTGTTTCCTTGACAGTCAATGGTGTGTTCAAGACTCTTCTCCAGGATCACAATTGAAAGGCATCGATTCTTCTTCTGTCATCCTTACTCATTGTCAAGCTCTCTGCAGGATAACAAGTAATTACAGAAACCAAAGCTTGAAATAGGCACACCTTAGTCTCTAGAGTGACATTGTTCTTTGATTTTCAGCATTCTGGAGAGGTTTCTGACAACAGATTATCCCAATGCAATTCGTCTTTTGATTTCCTGACTGATGGTATTGAGAGTTGATTTTGGAGCTGAGCAAACTGTAATTGTTAACATCCTCAAATTCTTCTCCATCTACTATGGTGCTGACAATTGGCCCAGTGGTGAGAAACTTTGTCTTCTTGATGTTGAGCCTTAATCCACATTGAAAACTAGTCCTTGATCTTCTGCAGCAAGCACTTCAGGTAATGAAATGTACAAGGAGTCAGAAAATCAAAAGAGGAAAGAAAACCCACACAGCATGTCTTAAACTGAAGTAAATTGAGAACGAATTTAAGCCATGAGAAGGAATGTTTAAGAATGCTATGAGAATCCCAGAACTCTTGATTGTTCTATGTAAAACCTATACTTAGTCCAGGAGGCAATCCTCAGAACAGAGCTAGGAAACATTTCATGGATCAAAATTGGGAAGGGTGTACACCAGGGGTGTGTCATATTTCCATACCTTGTCAATCTATATTTGGAACAGATTATACAGAAGCCTGGGCTCTATCAGGAGAAAAGTGACATCAGGTTTAGAGGAAGACTTATCAACTCCGTGTTATATAGATGACAGAACTGTGCTTGCTGAAACGGTGGAGAACTGAAGCACTTGCTGCAGAAGGTCAAGGACTGAAGCCTTCAATATAGATTGAAGCTCAAAATCAAGAAAATAAATATCTCACCACTGGGCCAATTATCAGCATCACAATAGGTGATAAAGAGGTTTAGATTGTTAACAGCTTTAGTTTGCTTGACTCTACAATTAACACTCTTGGTACCAGCAGCCAGGAAATAAAAAGACAGATTGCATTGGGGAAGTTTGCGGTCAAAGACTTCTCCAAAGTACAGAAGAGCAACGATGTCAGTCTGAAAACTAAAGTGCTCCTGATCTAAGCCATGGTCTTTGCAGTTACTTGCTATGAATCAGAAAGCTGAACAATGACTAGAAATTATAGAAGGAGAATTGTTATCTTTGAGCTGTGGCGCTGGAAAAAAGTATTGAATATACCTTGGATGCTAGAAGAACAACAAGTTCATCCTAGAGAGGGTAAGACCAAACTGTTGCTTGGAGACAAGGATTCTGAAGATTCTTATGACATACTTAGACATGTTGCAAGGAGGGACCAGTCCTTGGATAGAGACACCATGCTTGGGACGGTGGAGGCACAGCGCAAAAGACAAAGACTCTTGATGAGGTGGATTGATTTAGTGACTGGCGTGATTAGGGTAGGTTTGTCAGAGACAATATGATTGGCACAGAATAGAGCTGGGTTTAGGGCTGTTGTACATAGTGTTGCTATGAGTCGCAGGTGACTCTCCTGCACATAACAAACAACAACATGGGCAAAATATTGAAAGGTTAAGGAAACATTGAAAAAGATGGAAGGAGTATGTAGAGTCATTGTACCAAAAAGAAGTGGCTGACACAGAAGAATACAAGTTATGATCAAGAGATAATGGTGAGGAAGGAGGAAGGTCAGGCTGTTCTGAAGGACTTGGCAAAAAATAAAGCTTCAGGAATTGATGAAAATAAAGTTAGAGATTGCCTTACCCTTTTAGTTATCATTTTGTTGTTGTTGTTATGTGCCATCGAGTCACTTGTGACTCAGCGACCCTATGTACAACAGCCCTAAACTCCACTCTGTTGTTGTGATGCTAAACACTGTGACACTGATGTGACAAATGTGATAAT
>NW_006400149.1:250427-251994 GCF_000299155.1 Elephantulus edwardii
GCATCAATTCTCCTTCTATCCTCCTTGGTCATTGTCCAATTTTCTGATGCATAACAAGTTCTGTGGATAAATGTGGCACCATGATTGAAGGAAGACTCACCAAGAACATACATTATACAGATGACACAACCTTGTTTGCTGAAAGAGAATTTCAATTATTTTTCTAAGCTTTTTGTCATAGTCAGGCTTCATCCATTTGCTGAAATACTACAATTGGTCCATGAATGTCTTTTGCTTTATTTTTTGGCAATAATTTCATGGCAGCTTGAATTATTTATTTTTTTATTATCACTGATTCTAGATCATATGCTACTTCCTAAAATTGTTCAGTGTTGATCTCTGTGTGTTCATTCTTTTGATGCTTTCTGCATCAATAAAGATTTTGCTTATAGAATCATACAGCATTTCAAAATTAAGATGTATGTAATAGGTTTAAAATTGTATTTTAGTTCTCAAATGATTTTTTCATTTTCTTCAACTTCAATTTAAGCTTCCACATGAGTAATTAGCTGTCTGCTCCACAATCAATCCCTGGCTTTATTTTAACTGTTGTTACTGAACTTCTCCATTGATTCTTTTATAGATATAATTGATTTGATTCTTGTGTGGTTTATGCATTATGTTTAATCTATATAGTTAACATTTACAATTTAAAAAAAATATATTGGCAATGAATAAATATTTGGTTTTACAACATTCTATCATGCAATCTCTAACTTTATTTTCATCAATCAAACTGTGTTTTCTAAAATTAGTCCTTTTCCTTCCAGTTACTACTTGTTATTTATACAAATCTTCATTGTGTGTTCAATTCCCAGATTGAAAAATTTGGTGGCAGTCTTCAAGTTTTTAAACTTTTGCTTCTGTGTTTGATCCATATATTTGAATAATATTTAAATTAACAAGTCTTGTATTCACATAGACAATATTCTATCATTCACAGCATTGTACATCAGGATAGATATTGAAAAGTTCTTGCTGAGTAAGAATACTATTTCTCTTCAATGTGCCATTCCTGGTACAGGAGAGTATATGTCTAATTCAAAATTATCAAAGCCAGTCTATCTCAATTCATTAATGTTTTATATGTTTATCTGTATGGGATGGGATATACTTCCATTTTTACAGTTTCTAATTTTCCTAAATTCCTATTTTATCCATTCTGTTTTATAATTATGAAAGAATATTTACAACTGTTTCTCCTCATTTTGAGGGGTGTCTTCCAATCATAGGAATGAGTCTTCTGTCACTATTTTTGTTGTTGTGTACCATAGAGTCAGAACTAACCCATAGCTGACCCTTAAGCTGGTTTTCAGAGGCAGTAAATTTTCCTAGAGGAAATTGCCCAGCTTTCGCCTTGGGAGCAGCTTGTGGCCTTAAACTACCACATACCTTAAGGATTTCAGTGTCACTTCTTTCCACTAGGCCACCAGTATCTGACACTACATCTGATAATACTATTCTGTTATTCATAAGAATTTTTTTAAACAGTCCCTCCATAAGGACTATCCACTTAGCTTTGTATCCAAAGACGAAATTTGTAGGTGAAAGGAGTTAGCCTTCATTA
>NW_006400149.1:252804-264499 GCF_000299155.1 Elephantulus edwardii
AGCTTAAGGAGAAACTTTCTGTCATTTGTTTGTTTGTTTGTTTGTTTGTTTTCACCCTTAATGTGGGGTGATAAGAGAAGGCTTTTAGAAAAAAAGTAGCACAGAAATAATTATTTGAAGTGAAAATAAAAAGATGGAAGGCGAAATAAAACTCATTTGAGGAAGAGGAAAAAACAATATCAAAAGTGTGGTGAGTTGTGAAAGAAGGAGAATACTCAATAGTTGTTGCCTCTCCCTTGAGGGCACCTCTGAAAGTTTCTGCAATCAGTGTGTTTTATGCAGAGTTTAGGATTAAAGCATGTGACAATGCATTTAAAGGGGCCAATGGGCTCAGATGTTTTGTCAATTTTCAGAATCAATTGCTATGTTAACTATTTTATTGATATTTTTAAATAATTTTTTTTATATTTTTAGATAATTTTATTTTTTAACTTGTGGTTTATAAATGGAATCAAAGGAAACAAGAAAATGCATGAGTAGGTAGTGTGGAAGCTCAAATGATGTGCTGTCCTCCGTGTTATCTTTCACCTACTTAACCAGGACAGGGTTCTACTTTTGAACTCTGTTCACTAGAGCCTTTGTTTTCTCATTTCCTTGAATACCTTTCCTCATGACTGCTGCCAACTTTGCCTTGGAGCAGTAAATGAGTTCCACTTTCAAGAGGATAATTGATCCTATTACCTTCTTCTCCTTTCTTCTCCTAGCAGGGGCTAGGGCCTTGGGAAATTGAAAATTGGGCAATCACACTCGACAACATCTCCAAACATGCCCCAAGACATGGATGGGGAAAGCAGCTTACTCAGGATGAGGCTTTCCAGTATGGAAACATAGAGCTCTGTTGGCCTAGTGGACAGAAAGTTATGCTGCCAAACCAAAGGTGGGTGATTTGAATCTGTGGCACCCAGGCCTGGTTTAAATTATTTTGCCAAGAATTCTTCTAACTGGTATAGCACTGGTCTTTGCATTGCTGTATAGAGGTAACTCTTGGTTGTTGTGATGCTAAACACTGTGACACTGATGTGACAAATGTGATAATGGTTACCCATTGAGGACAGTGTTTGGTGGAGCCCTCCGATTAAAACAAGCTTGGAAGCAAGAGTGGCATCCACTTCCAAAATGGCTTGCCTCCAGAAACTCTTAGAACATGGAGAAATGACTGAAGTTATACAAATGTTCAAGTCTTCATTCATAAAGTCGCTGTGAGTCAACTATGACTTGATGACACTTAAAAACAACAACAAAAACAACCTCAACCTTCCCCCATGACTGCTGCCACCTTTTCCTTGGAGCAGTAAATGAGTTCCACTTTCTTTTTTTTTTTTTTAGGAGATTAGTTTCCATTAACTTCTGCTCCTAGCAGGGGCTTGGACCTTGTGAAAGTGAAAAATGGGCAATCACACTCCATAGCATCTCCAAACAGAGAGAGCAGTTTACTGAAGACGAGGTTCTCCAATACAGATTCACATCATACTCGTCATATTTCTGCCATAGGTTGAGGGACAGGTTCAGTGAAAAGGTGAGACTGACTTTCTACCTCTTGACATGTTGGTTCAATGACTAGTAAGAGAAAGATTCTAGGAACTGATTAGTTATATATTTGCACTGATTCCTTAGTAGGTACCTAGGGTGCCTATGAGGTTCTACAGATTCTGAAATAACCATATACCTTAGAGAAAAGAAAAAGCAAACACATACACACCCACACACACAGATAAAAAATAAATAGCAAAAAAATTCATCATACACAAAGGAAAAAAAAAAACACCATGATACGTCAACAATAATTTTGTGAAATAAAGAAAATGTACTATTTCAGTACTTTGAGGTTTTAGTGTAAAACATTATAACTTTATATGGCGAAAACAATGTTGATTTCTGTTATAAATGAAGTCACTCTCAGTTAGAATCAACTCCATGATGCCTAACAACAATATGACAATGGTATTATTATCCTAAATTTCTGCTTTCAAAACAAAGATTTCCATATTTTCATTGTTCACTTGCACACACAAATTATGTACTCAATGCTAGGTCTATAATTTCTCTCATCTAACTGACCTGTATATAATTAATACCACATGGAAAGAAGCCACTGCTTGGAAATGTCTGCTTCCTATCATCAAGCAAAAGATTGCATTTTAAAAGCTTGCACATAGGTGAGAATGTGTGATTAATTTTAACCAACAGAAAGTGAGTAAAAACCAGCTAGGTCATCTCTAGACCATGCAGCAGTATACAGGTGTGTACCTTCTCCACAACTTAATTATCAAGCAGATTTATTCTACTTTTTGATATTTTGGGTATCCTGATACTTCCAATAATGAAAGACTAATTATTCAACTAATTCTCAAAGCTTTTTGGTCAATCATATGCTAAATTTAGTGGGGAAATTATTTTGTTTAATTTATTGTTGTTGTTATTGTTATTGTTATTGTTGCTAAGTTTGAGCTGACCCATACCTGACCCCTCCAATAAATTTACAAAAGCAGTAAATCACATGGAAGGAGCTTATCAATCTTTCTCCCGCAGAGCAACTGGTGGATTTGAATCATGTACCTTTGCCTTGGCAGCTCAATTCTTCACCACTCAGCCACTAGTTTATTAAATAAGCCTTTTACATTTGTTTGTTGCTTGATCATCTTTTCTGGTTATAATAGAAGTTATAAAAGTCAAGAGACAGTGCCTCTGTGGCTCTTCACATATTCAAAATTTAAGAATCATATTCTTAATCAAGCTACCACTGAATTTGTTCTGGAAGTCATAGGGCAAGAGTCAAATCAATTAACAAAGTTGTTGTTGTTTGTTGTTGTTGTTGTTAGGTGCCAACAAGTCGTAGACAACTCATAGCAACCCTATGAAAGAAAGACCTGAACACGTGTATAACTTTCATTGTTTCTCCAAGTCCATAGAGTTTCCGAAGGCAAGCTATTTCAGAAGTGGATGTCATTCCTGCTTCCAAGCTTGTTATAATCAGGGAGCTCCACTAAACACTGTCCACCATAGGTAACCATTATCCCATTTGACATATCAGTATCACAGTGTTTAGCCTCACAGCAACCTCAAGTTATCTCTGCATAGAAAATGGAGAGACCAGTGCTATAAAATTTAGAGCATTTGACCAAAAACAATTAAAACCAGGCCAGAGGGCCACAAATTAAAGTCACCCACCTTTGGCTTGGTAACCTAACTTTCTATCTACTAGGCCAACAGAGCTCTCTCTATGTTGTTGGTGGTGTTCTTGTTGTTAGGTGCTGTTGAGTCATAGATAAGTCATAGCACTCTAAATATATTTGTATTAATTTTTTTAATGTTTTTTAAAATTTCATATCAGTTTGTACCAAAAATGCATATACATTGGGTTTCATTCATAGATAGGGAACTGCCAGAAGTTCAAGCAGGATTTAGAAGAGGCCACAGCACCACAGATATCATTGCTGATGTCAAATAGATGCTGACAGTAGTGAATGCCAGAATATTGTATATTTAAGCTTTATTGAAAATGCAAAGACATTTGACAGTGTGTATCATTACTAATTTTGGCTGACATTGAGAAAGATGGGAATCCCAGAGCACTTAATTGTGCTCATGGACCAGCAGGCTGTTGTGCAAACTGAGCAGGGGAACACGGCAAGGTTTAAAATTGAGAAGGAAGTGCATCAGGGTTATAGCCTCTCTTCATAACTATTCAATCTGAACAAATTATATGAGAAGCCGGACTCTATGAAGAGGAGTGTAACATTAGGATTGGAGGGAGCCTAATCAATAACCTGTGTGATTCATATGACATGATCTTGCTTGCTGAAAGTGAGGAGGACTTGAAGCCCTTGTAGAAGATCAAGAAATGTAGCCTTCAGCATGTATAGTATCTTGATATCAACAAAACAAAGAGTCTTACCACTGTACCAATAGGCAGCTTCATGATGGATGAAATGGAAATTGAAATGGTCAAATAGCTTAATCTTTGCTTGAATCAACAATTAACACACTGGCAACGGAAGTCAGAAAATAAGGAGATACATTGCCCTGGGAAAAATCTGCAGTTAGGGAGACCTCTCCAAATTATTGAGGAGCAAAGATGTCTGTTTTAGAAGCAAGATGCATCTGATTCAGGCCATGTCTTTCTTATTACTTGTTATGCAACTGAGAACTGGACAATGAATAAGGATGACAGGAAAATAATGTATGCCTTTGAGCTGTGGTGTTGGAGAAGGGCACAGAGGATCCAACGGATCGGCAAGAGAATGAACAGATATATCTTGGGAGGATGCAGGCATAGTGCTCTTTGGAGACAAGAATTACACGGTTTTCGCCTTACGTATTTTTGGCAT
The DNA here is from genome assembly GCF_000299155.1 of Elephantulus edwardii. Classification (NCBI taxonomy): domain Eukaryota; kingdom Metazoa; phylum Chordata; class Mammalia; order Macroscelidea; family Macroscelididae; genus Elephantulus; species Elephantulus edwardii. Next base: position 257,133 of record NW_006400149.1, read on the forward strand.
ATTACTAGGACGGGCTAGTCTTTGGAGGAGGATATGGTGCTGGGAATATTGGAGGGTTAGCAAAGGAGAGGAAGACCATCAACTAGGTAGATTGACATATGTTAAGAAGTCTGAGGATGGCACAGAATAGAACAGGGTTCAGATCTTTTGTTCATAGTATCACTATAAGTTTTACTTGCCTAGATGGAATCTAATAACAATAACAACAACAACATAAATCACACTGGAAAAAATTGTTCATTTAATTCAGCACTGCTAGTCATGGATTCAAACAGTCCAACATTATCAGTACAAACAGACTACATTTAAAAAAATAGTAGATCATGATCAAGTAGGATTCATAACAGGTATAAAGGATAGTTCAACAAAAGAAAACCAATCAATGTAATTCATCACATTAACAAAGCAAAGAACAAGAACCACATGATCCTATCAATTGATGCAGAAAAGGCCGTCAACAGAACACTCAGCAAAATATGAATAGAAGAAAATTTCTTCCATATAAAAAGCATATAAAGTTTGCATAATATTTCATGAGTTCCTTGTTTTTCAATGTTGCATAGTATTCCACTGTGTGAATATACCAGATCTTCTCTATCCATTCATTTATTTATGGGCTGTTTCCAGTTCTTTACTATTGGGAAGAAAGCCACAATAAACATGGGTGTGCATATATATATATATCTGCTTGGGTGGTGGTTATGATTTCTTTAGGGTAAATTTTCAGTACTGGAATTGTTGGGTCAAATGGTATTTCCATTTGCAACTTTTTGAGAAAGCACCATACAGCCTTCCATAGTGGTTGCACCATTTACACTCCCACCGACAGTGAACAAGAGTTCCAGTTTCTCCACTACCTCGCCAGCATTTGATGTTTACTATTCTGTTACATTTTGCTATTCTGACTGGGATGAGATGATATCTCATAGTTGTTTTGATTTGCATATCTCTTAGAGCTGGGGATTTTGAATATTTCTTCATGTGTTTTTTGCCACCTGAATATCTTCTTTGGTGAAGTGTCTATTCATATCCTGTGCCCCATTTTTCAGTTGGTTTATTTACTTTTATCTTGTTGTGGTGCTCAAGTATTTTATAAATTCTAGATATAAGTCCCTTGACTAACATGTAATTACCAATTTTTTTCCCCAATCTGTGGTTTCCCATTTTACCCTATTGGAGAAGTTTTGGGATGTGCATCAGGATTTGATTCTTAAGTTGAGTGAAATATCTCAGTTGCAAAACGACAAATATTGTATAGGGCCACTATTGTAAAACAGGACTGACAAGGAATTGAGGGAGGATAGAAAAGGAGGGGGTGTATGGTGTATACTGCATTGAAACAGATGAGGGAAAGAACTGTTTAAAAGGGCTATATTATTGGATATTATAGTGATGACAGGAGTCCAGACAGAATGAAGGCTGGACAGTTGAGTGGACTTTGGGGGAGGGATCGAATAATAATAAAAGATTTTTTCTTTTACCTTTCAAGGAGTAGAGTGAATTGGGGGTAGGAGTGGGCAGGGAGAAAAGTGCAACAATGAATGACTGGAAACCCTAAGTCTTTGTAAACTTTCATTAAAATTAATTTTAAAAGCCTAAAAACAAAACAAAGAACCAACATTATTATGGTTGGAGAAAGAGTAAAACTATTTCCTCTGTGAATAGATGCCAAATGAAGATTATCACTTACCACTTCTATTGAGTATAATATTGGAAATATTTTCTAGAGCAAAATAATGAGAGAAGAAACTCAGAAACTTAATTTTGATATGTGTTTCTCCCTGGAATGAGGTCTTACCTCCTTTAAAGCATTTTAAGACACATTATGTTCTTGTTGTTATGTGCCATTGAGTTGACTAAAACTCATGTCAACCCTATAAATAATAGCTCTGAACCTCTGCCTCTCCTGAGCCAACCTCTCCATATCTGACACACTTGACTCCATTGCCACAGCCATTGTGTCAACCATCTCACCTACAATCTTCTTTTCCACTGATCTTCACCTTACTAAGCATGATGTAGTCCTCTAAGGACTGGACCCTCTTGATAGCGTGCCCAAATGTATGTTAAGGAGTTTCACAATCTTTGCCTCTGAGGAGCAACCAGCTTTTACCTTCTTGGGACAGAACTGTTTGTTCTCATGGCAGTCCATGGTATGTTCAAACTCTTCTCTAGAAGCACAATGCAAAGGCATTGATTCTTCTGTCATTCTTATTCATTGTCTAGCTCTCAGTTGTATAACAAGAGATTAAAAAGACATGACTTGGATTAGATGCACCTACCTTAGTCTTTAGACTGGCATGGTTTCTATTTAGCACTCTGGAGAGGTCCTTGACAGAGGATTTTCTCATTGCAGTTTGTCTTTTGGTTTCCTGACTGCTGATGCCAAGGATGTTATTTGTGCAAGATATCAACAACAACTTCTTTTCTCCATCAATCATGATGTTACCTATTGACCTGATGGTGTGGTGTTTGTTTTGTTTTGTGTTTGCTTGTTTTTTTCCCTTTTTCTCTTAATGTTAAAATGTAATCCATCTTGGAGGCTGAAGTTCTTGGTCATCTGCAACAGCCAGTTCAATTTTTTCTTAGTTTTAATAAGGAACGCTGTGTCATCTGCATAATGCAGATTGTTCAGTCTTTCTCCAATCTTCATACCACATTCTTCTTCAAAAAGTCCAGCCTCCTAAATGATCTGTTCAGCGTTAGATTGAAAAAGTAGGAAGAAAAAAGATACATTCCTGACACACTCCTTTCTTGATTTTGAACCATGCAGTGTTCCGTTGCTTTTTTGAAACAACAGCTTCTTGATCTAGGTACAAGTTTTGCATTAGCAAAATCAAGTGTTCAAGATTCCTGTTTTCAATGTTAGATACAATTTGTTGTGATCCACACAGTCAAATGCTTTTGCGAAGATGATAAAACACAAATAGACATCATTTGGGCACTCTATTCCTTCAACCAAGATCCACCTGACATCACCAATGATATCCCAAGTGCCATGAGCTCTTCAAGCACAACTTATATTTCTGGAAGTTCTCTTTCAGTTTTATTGTCTAGTCATTTTTTAGTAATCGTAAGCACAATTTTTGCTTATATGTTATATTCATTATATTAATAATTTTCACATTCTGTTAGACATGTTTATCCCATTAGTTTTCTCAAAATGAGTTTTTGTAGCTTAGTGATAAGGAGTTGTGCTGACAATCCAATGACACACAATTTAAATCCAGCTGCTCACTGGAAGAAAGTTGGGCAGTCTCCTTTAATATTATGATTCAATGTATCTGAACACACACTGGAAGGTCAGTTATAGTTTGATTTCAAGTCAATACTACACGACAACAGCAATTTTATGAAAGGTAGCTCAGGTGACTGTGGTAAGAAGTTGTGTTGTCCAACCAAAGATGTAATATTTGAATATACAAGATGCTCCCTAGGAGAAATAAAATCTCTTCCCATGTGATTTACAATCTCTGAAAACCCACTGGGATGTCAGCTATGTGCTGGTTCCAACTCAATGATGCATAACAACAATTGTATCAAAGATGGTCTCTGGTAGCTTAGTGCTTAACTTGTAAGACTGCTAAACAAAGATTGGTAGTTCAAAACCACCTTCCATAATCATTCTGAAGGTCAAAAATAAGCAGTCCTCCTCTTTAAATATTTACAGCTCCAGAAGCTAGGTCATCATAACTTTGTACTAACTCACAGCTTCTGGGTAATTGTTTTTTTGTTTTTGTTTTTTCTTTTTATTTTAATGAAAATTTACTGAGACTTTGGATTTACATTCATTCATTGTTGCATAATTTCCTCCCTACTCACTCCTACCTCCCCATTCACTCTTCTCTTTGAAAAGTAAGAAAAAAATACTTTTATTATTATACAATCCCCTCCGTTCCCCAGTCCACTCCACTACGTAGCTTTCATTCTAGACTCTTGTCATGACAATAATACCATATATTCCTCCTAAACAGTTCTCTCCTTCATCTATTTCAATGCAGTATGCATTATTTATCCCATCTTAGTTTCCCCCCAACCCTGATGTCAGTACTGCTTTACAAAACTGGCACTATGCAGTATTTGTCCTTTTGGGACTGAGATATTTCACTCAATATAATGTCCTCCAGGATCACCCATTTTGTATATTTCATGATTTCCTTGTTGCTCAATGCAGCATCACATTCTGTTGTGTGAACATACCAGAGCTTCTTTTTGTTGATGGGCACTTGGATTGTTTCCAACTCTTTGCTATTGTGAAAAAAGCCACAATAAACATGGAGGAGCATATATCTGCTTGGGTGGCAGTTCTGGTTTCTTTAGGGTATATTCCCAGTAGTGGAATTGCTGGATCTAATGGTAGTTCTTTTTGAGAATGCTGTCTTCCATAGTGGTTGCACCATTTTACACTCCCAACAAGAATGAAAAATGGTTCCAGTTTCTTCGCAACCTAACTAGCTTTTGTTGTTTGCTGCTCTGTTGAACTTTGTTACTGGTATTTTGATTTGTATCTTTCTTAGAGCTAAGAATTTTGAACAATTTTTCATGTATTTGTTCACCAATTATAACAAAATTCATATGACCTGAGGTCTTTTTTCATTTTATTAAAAATGCCTCTACTACTGAAAACATACAGTTTCTGAAACATCAGAAATATTCAATGCAGAAAATACTATGGTCCAAAAAGTAATAAACAAATAACTCAGTGAAAGGAAAGGAAAGGCAATCTACAATAAGAGTTAATTAGATATTGTGATTAATAATTTTAATTAAAATAAAACAAATGAATTAAAAATTAACGAGTGAATGAAAATGGTATGAATGAGTGAAGGACAATACAGTATAATTTGTAAACTTCCACAAAAATTAGAAAAACTAAAAAATCCTTTCTATTATTGAAAATACATAGTTCCAACAACTGTGTAGTAAATGAAGAAAATATTAGATCTTGAAAGGAATAATATTGTATAGAATGAAGTCATCTACTCTGATTATACTATTCACATTACCCAATCAATACTATACCAGTGCTTTAAAAGAACTGTGATTTTTTTAGATATTGTTTTTATTTTAGGCAATATCTAACTATATACCTAGTAAATATAGATGTAGTGTTTACCGTTCTGATTGTCCTCACGTTATCTTACATGATCTTTTATGAAGACACTCTACTTTTGTCTCTGCCTAACACAAAAGCTCCTTTTTGCAACTATGAGAAAGCATTATGTAAGAAACAGCTTTATAAAAATAAAAATCTTCCATGAATTTTTTTTATCATGCAGTTATATTTATTTCTGTTTGTATATGTTAACACAACACCACCCTGAAAGGCAATTCAAAGTACAGTTTAATTTCTTATTCTCAGATTAGTTAACACAAACATCATTTGCTTATGCAAAAATACAGGTGAGCTGAAAAAAGTTATTGCCTGAAGTGTTTTAAAAATACTGTGGCAAGGCAATAAGATAGAGAAAGCAGTCAACTCATCATCTATTTTCAGTACTTCACAATTAAAACATGTTCCCTCAGCTCATGTCTTCATTCTACTATTTCCAATGTTCTCCATTCTGAATGATATAAATGTTAATACCTTAGAAAGGGAGAGAGTCAACGTTTACCCAAAGACATCAACTGTTTTAAGGAAGAAACCTTTAACAAGTTCAGCATTGCTCTGGAATACTGTGCATTGGATATCTCTGAGCTGCACAATATCTGAAGTACTTATTTCTAGAGACTGGGAATTATTGTACATTTTGTTATATTTGTACTCACAACTCATTTGTTAATGGAAAAATAATCTATAATTCCAATCCTAACACAAATAATCCATATGTTTAAACTGCATGCTATTTGGGTTAGCTGCACGACTCACTATGGACTATACTAATAGAGCTCCCCAAGAAGAAAAATAGCAATGATTTTGTGTCCTGGCAAGACCAAATGTAAACTAATATTTTTTGCCATATTTTTTTAATTTACACAAAATATCTCATTCTACATTTTTCAAATTCTTCAATAATGTGTTAGAATGCATCAAAACGCTTTGTGCTATACAATGTAGAATTATTAACATTAAATGCATAATTTAAGTGAGATATGGAAATGGTAATTTATTCAAAGAAAAACAGTCTTTTAAAAAGTTATCAAGTAGTTTTATAAGGTAGTTTTACACTGCTGTGTTGCAGCGTTACAATCAGGCAACATCGATAGATATCATCCTATCGTTAGAAGGTGATATGCAATTACTAAGCATAACTAGGTTTATAATGAAACACTAAAAACTGAGTGCTATAGGTGGAGGATGAATGAAGTGGCACATTTAGGATACTGACAACATTCAGAGCATGATCATGAGATTATATTGATGAAATGGAGCGCATGTGAAAGCTAGCAGAGTTGAAATAATAAGGAAGTCTGATGCTTTAGTGTAGGAGAAATTCTTTAAACAGGAAAGTAATGTTACATCTAGAGAGAGATCACAATATGTAAATAATATCTTATTCCCTGATCTGTCCTTCCATTTTTCGCTAAAAAGTAGAAAAGCTCAATCCAGACATTTGAACATTTTTCTAGCTCATATTCTTTACTTACTTATCAGTCATTCAGACATATTTTAATTACTTAATACTGAAAATTGTAACTTTATTTGTCTTCATCTTCTTTCCTCTACATTTACTATTTTTCATCATTCTGGCTTAGACTATTTTAGAACCAAGCAAGACCAACCTCACTTTCAATGAATGTGAAAAAATTGTGTGTAACCTTTCAAAATACATATTATCATTTTGTGTTTCTCATATTCTGCTAGCTTTCACATGTGCTTCATTTCATCAATATACTCTCATGATCATGCTCTAGTGTGTCACAGATGATGAGGATGATACGGGATAGGCAAGACTCAGGTTGGTTGTTCATATGTCACAATGAGTCATACTTGACTTGATTGCATCTAATAACAACCACCACCATCATTTAGGAAGTTAGAGAGGCTCAGTGATAAGAAATTGTGCTGCCAACATAAGGTCCACCAGTTTCTCTGTAGGAGAAACATGGGCAGTCTCCTCCCATGTGGTTTATTGTCTCTGAAAAACTGCTGGAGTGTCCTCTATGAATTAATTCTGACTTGTTGATATATAGCAATAAATTCTTATAAAATAAGAATCATCTTTTAAGGATGAACAGGTCTATAGCTGTAAAATTCCATCTTTGTCCCATGGAGTTGCTAGTAGATACACTGTTGGTGAGGTGATATTTTTTTAATACTTGTTTATTTGCAAAGTTCATATGCAGTGTTATTCACAAAGTATCTTTTCCATTTCCTTCACTCTTCCCTCCACCCATCAAATTGTGCAACCCTATCCACCCATCTT
>NW_006400149.1:274099-284123 GCF_000299155.1 Elephantulus edwardii
ATTCTTGAGATGTTTTATAATTCAATTGGAATACACTCTAGGCTTTATTTTAGTTCTTTTGAGAGTGTTTTAGTTTTCTTCAACCAGTTTAAATTTTTATATGAATTGTTAATGGTTAGTTACAAAATCAGATCATGGTCTAGTTTTGACTGCTGGTATTAAGCTTTTTTAGAATCTCTTTCCACAATTGTAGTGAATCTAATTGTAGTGTAGTTCATCTGAAGAAGTTGGTGCATATAGTCATTACTTATACTTTCTTTAAAAAAAAAAACCCTAAACCAAGAAACAGGAATTTACAATGAGTAAATAATTTACTGTAAAAAATTAAATAATTTAACAACCTTACCTGTAGAAAGCATAAAAGACAGTATTTAATGAAGGATATAAAGACCTTCAATACAGGTTACATTTAAACATCAAGAAAACAAAAATGATAAAAATTTGAAGTTGTCAGTGGTTTAATTTTAATTGTATCTAAAATCAACACCTTTGTAAAGCAAAAATCTTCTGTAAAGGACCTCTCCAAAGTATTGAAGAGCAAGAATTTCAAAGGATATCAGTTTAAAGAATAAAATGTACCTGATCTATGTCAGTCTTATCAATTGCTTTCTATGCATCTGAAAATTATACAATGAATAAGATATATGCAAGAAAAATTTATGCCTTCAAATTGGGTGTTGGTCAAGAGTACTCAATATACTGTGGCCTCTCAGAATCACAAAAAAATGTCTTGATAAAAATTCAATAAAAGTTCTCTTAATTTGTCCTTTTGTGAGAGTTATTTTTCTCATGACAATGCCTTCTAGACTCATGCATGTTGTGTAGCATTTTATCAGTTCATTGCTTTTCAGTGCTGCACTGTATGCATGTACCAGTTTTTCAATCCATCTCTTCACTATTATAAATAATGATGCAATAAACATGAGTATGCATAGATTTGTTTGTGTCATGCCTCTACAGAGGTAAAGATGTTAGAACTTCATCTCAAGTACTTTGAATGTATTTTCAGAAGGCTTCCTTAGAGATAGACTTTATGTTGAGAAATGTAAAAGTCAGTGAAAGTGAGGGAAACTCAAAACACAATTATTGACACAAGTGACTACTCCATTAGATGTGGGCAGAAGAGAGATCATGAGGATAGTGAGGGTAGGACAAGGTTTATTTCTGTTGTTCAAAGGTTCATAAGTTCTAGTCAACATGATGACATCTAACAACAACTTTCTTTTATTTATGTTTTTTTACTCTCTGCTTTTTTAAACATGATATCTTTCTTGAGGAACTGGTCTTTTCTCATATAATGCCCACAATATGAGACAATGTCTCGTTATCCTTGCTGAGGAGCACATTTCTTCCAAGACAGATTTATTTGTTCTTTTGTCCATCTTTCATAGACACATGAGGCAATAAAAAAATACCGTTATACTATAGCCTTTTAAAAAAACCTTGTTATTTAGTATATTTTAAAGTACTAGTTGCTGATTGCTGTAGTTTTGACCATTTCAGTTATCAGTACGGAATGAAAAATCTTATTTTTTTTTCCTTTCAAGGTCTTTATATCAAGGTAATCAACAACCTACATCATGCAAAATGACACAACCATGTTTGCTGAAACTGAAGAAGATCTAAAGCACTTGCTGCAAAAGGTTAAGGACTGTGGTTTTCAATAAGGATTGAAGTTCAGCAATAAGAAAACAAAGATTCTCACCACTGGGCCAAGTGGCAGCACCATGATAGATGAAGAAGGGATTGAGGCAATTAACAATTACAGCTTGCTTGACTCCATAATATTAACATCAGAAATCACGAAATCAAAAGGTGAATTGCGTTGGTACAATCTTCTGTCAGAAACCCCTCCAGAGTGCTAAAAAGCAATGATGTCATTCTAGAGATTAAGGTGCACCTCATCTAGGCCATGGTCTTCTCAATTATTGTTATATTTCAGAAAGCTGCACAGTAGCTAAAGATGACAAAAGAAGAATTGGTTCTTTTGAATTTTAGTGCTGGAATATTGTCTTGAACATACCATGGATTGACAGAAAACTGTCTTGGAGAGGGAGAAAAAAAGTTTCTCCTTATTGTTTGTTGTTATGTGTCATCGAGTCTCGAGCAACTCATAGAGACCCTATGTACAACAGCCTTAAACCCTGCTCTATCCAATGTCAATCTTACTGTTTCTGATACACCTACCTTCATTACCCTATTCACTGAAACAATCCACTTCATTGAAGGTCTTATTGTCTTGTGCTTTCTCTTCACCCTCCCAAGCATGACATCTTTCTCCAAGGATCGGTCCCTCCTTGCAACATGTCAAAATTATGTCCAACAAAGCATCAGAATCCTTGACTCCAAGCAGCAGCCTGGTCTCACCTTCTCCAGGATGAATCTATCTTTTCTTCTAGCAGTCCATGATATTTTCAGTACTCTTCTCCAGCACCACAGCTCAAAGACATCCGTAGTCATTGTCCAGTTTTCTGATGCATAGCATGTAATTGCACAAACTATGGCCTGGATCAGGCACACGTTACATTCCAGACTGACATTATTTCTTTCAGTACTTTGGAGAGGTCTCTGACAACAGACTTTCCCAACTCAGTTCGTCTTTTAATTTGCTGGCTGCTGGTGCCAGGAGAGTTGATTGTAGAGTCAAACAAACTAACACTGTTAACAATCTCAATATCTTTGCCATCTATCATGATGCTTCTGATTGTACCTGTGGTGTGATTTTTTGTTTTCTTGATGTTGCTCTACAACCAGTATTGAAAGCTGCATTCCAAGTTGTTCCAAGAAATCTGGGGTCAAGTACCTGGCCAACTGACTGTAAGAGAACTGTATTTGTTCTTGATTCCAAAAGAAGGTGACCTGACAGACTGTGGAAATTATCAAATAATGTCATTGATATCACATGAAAGTAAGATTCTGCTTTAGATTATCCAAAAACATCAACAGAGAATAGCCAGAAGTGTAAGTTGAGTTTATAAGAGGCCATGGCACTAGAGATGTTATAGCTAATGTCAAATGGATGTTGGCTGAAAGCAGGGAATACCAGAGGAATGTTTATCTGTGTTTCATTGACTATGCAAAGGCATGTGACTGTTAATCACAACAAACTCTGGCTGAATCTGAGAAAAATGGGAATCACAGAACACTTGACTATGCTTATGCAAAACCTGTACTCGGATCAGGAGGCAGTAGTGGGAACAGAGCAAGAAAACCCTGCTTGGTTCAAAACTGGTTTTGGTGTACAGCAGGAATGTGTCCTATCTCTGTACCTTTTCAATACATACAGAAGAGATTTTCTGAGAAGCTGGGCTCTATGAAGAGAAATGTGGCATCAAGACTGAAGGTAGGCTCACCAACAATGTTTTGCAGATGACACAACCCTGTTTGCTCAAACTGAGGAGGACCTGAAGCACTTGCTGTGGAAGGTCAAGGACTGCAGTTTTCAGTAGAGATTGAAGTTCAACATCAAGAAAACAAAACCTCTCCTTGGAGACTAGGATTTTGAAGCTCCCTTCCACATTTTTGGGGGTATATGGCCATGCTTGGAAGGGTGGAGGGACAGCATAGGAGAGCAATACCTCAGATGAGATGGCTTGATACAGTAACTGGGACAATGGAGGCTATTTGTTTCAGAATTAGTGAGACTGGCTCAGGACATGGAAGGTTTCAGAGCTGCTATAAAGGGTCTCTACGGGTCACAGATGACTCTATGGCACATAACAACAATAGGTTTTTAACATTTAACATGCCCATTATTGAGATTACAAAGTAATAAAATGAGACAAAAATAAAAAAAAACAAACAAACAAAAAAACAATAGGTTTTCATTTAGCAGAATTTTACTTTGACTTAAAGTCCTGTAAAGAGAATCAGATAGAACCATAGGACCACATATTCCAATGCATTCGTCACACCTCACTTCTGCTTTTATCATCCTGGTTTAACAGAATCACTTATCTCTTTCCTGAGAAAGAAAACATGATGAGAGTTCTCTGAAAATGTACACATCTACAAGCATTCTGGCTAGGTGTGCAGTCTAGACACTTATATTCATTTCCCAAGATTAGAGTAAAAAGTTTCTCAATTTGATCCTGCATTCTCATCATCCCCAAACCAATCTACTTCAGTGCTGTAGAAATTCACTTTCCAATGCACTTGACATTATTCCTTTCATAAATGTCACTAATGGTTTTTAACAGTTAAAACGATTTAATTATTTTTTTTATCCTTCATGCTCTGTTATATCCTTTATCTCTGCTATAATGTACCTTCAACTAGTATCACTTTCCTGACAATCTTCAGAGTCATTATATTTTTTGCAACTTCTTGGACAATTTTCACCTCACAGTCTGTATGATACTCTACTACAAGTGGAGTTCTCAGATTAAGACAGATGAGGCAGTTGTTAGAACAGAGCAGGGCAACACTGCATGGTTCAAAATTGGCAAGGGTGTACACCAGGGATGTGTCCTGTCTCCATAACTTTTTAACCTGTATGCAGAGCAGATTATCAGGGAGGCTGGGCTCTATGAGGAGAATTGTGGCATCAGGATTGGTGGAAAATCTATTAACAATCTGTATTATACAGATGATACAACCCTGGTTGCTGAAACTGACGAGGATCTCATGGATTCGCTGCAGAGGATCAAGGACTGCAGCCTCCAGTATGAACTGAGGCTCACTGTCAAGAAGACAAAGATTCTCACCACTGGACCAATTGGTAGCGTCAGGATGCATGGCGAAGAGATTGAGATTGTTCACAGCTTCAGTTTGCTCGGCTCCACGGTCAACACTCTTGGCACCAGCAGCCAGGAAGTAAAAAAAATATATTGCAATTGAAAAGTCTGCTGTTAGGGACCTTTCCAAAGTATTCAAGAGTAACGGTGTCTCTCTGGAGACTAAGGTGCGCCTGATACAGGTCGTGGTCTTTGCAATCACTTGTTATGCATCTGAGAGTTGGACAATGACTAGGGAGGACAGAAGGAGAATTGATGCCTTTGAGCTGTGGTGCTGGAGAAGAGTATTGAATGTACCATGGACTGCCGAGAAAAGAAACAGATTCATCCTGGAGAGGGTTAAACCAAGCTACTCCTTGGAGGCAAAGATTCTGGGGCTTCATCTGACATACTTTGGACATGTTGCCAGGAGGGATGGGTCCTTCGAGAGGGACATCATGCTTGGCAGGGTGGAAGGACGGCACAAGAAGGGAAGACCCTCTATGAGATGGATTGATTCAGTGACTGCGGTAATCAGGATGAGTGTGTCAGAAGCAGTGCAATTGGCACAGGGCTGTTGTACATAGGGTCACTATGAATCGCAAGTGACTTGACTGCACATAACAACAACAACATGAATATGTATTGACTAGCCACTTCTGAAATAATAGGCCTTGGAAAATTCTATGAACAGTACAGCACAGTTACACAGTTAGATATATATAGTGCTGGAGATAGAGTCCTTAGTTTGGAGAACACTAAAAAATGAGACAGAACAGCTTCAAAAAATGGAGGGTCGGTAAAAAACAGGAGATCCTCAACCAGATGGATTGACCCAATGACACAGGAAAGGGCTCAAGTGTGTCAGAGATGAGGAGAACTGTGTGGGACAGGACAGAGTTTTGGCTTGTTATTAATAGGATCTCTATGTGTCATACTTGACTAAAAGGTAGATAACAACCACCACAGTAACTTTTTTCTGTAATTACTTACCTTTTGTTATAGCTAGAAAAATATCTACCCTTTTCTAAGTTTTTACTTCAAGCCTATATTGTCTAAAACTTTCTTCAATTTTTTTTCAGGTAGAATTAAATTATCTTTAAAGCACAGGGTTTCACAGTTTGGTGGGGGAAGGAAACAGGAAGGATTTGGGCAAAAAGACAGGGTAATGATGGACAAAGTCCAAAGGTAATTAATTTTATGAAACATAATGCATGAGAATGAATGCATGAAACACAACGGACTGAAGAAATACTATGAAACACAATGTATATGAGCTTTGTAAGCAAACCAATTAAAAAAGGAAGAAAACAAAAGAATACCCCCCCACACAAACACACACACACACACACAAAAACAACAAAAACCTGAACAACCCTGTGTTTTATGGTAGCTTTTATTTTTTTTCTTAAATGTCTCTTTAGTGTATTATCATTCTATCAGTCAAAACCTTATTTCTATCTCTATGTGTCTTTTTATCTCCATCTCTTTTTTAAATATTAGTGTTGTTGTGTACTGTAGAACAGGAACTGACCCAAAGCTGACCGTCCAGTGGGTTTTCAGAAGTAATTAATTGCATGGCAGGAGATTGACCAGCTTGCTTCCATGGAGCAGCTGGTGGACTCAAACAGCATGCCGTTGGGTTTGCAGCACAGCTGCTTGCCACTAAACCACCAGAGCTCCCTTACATTAGCATCTATATTTAGTATCAGATAATACTATGAGCATAATAACCACTTATCTAACAAGAGATAAATTAATTAGCACTTTTAAATGTTCTTTTCTTCAAATTATTGTCTGAAATGGTAATGTGTTTACAGTTTCCAGCATTATTAATTTACTAATCAAGAACAAGAAAAATCTTATAAAATCATGCATGTCTTATATTACTATGAAAAATATCCAGGGAATAGAGAAAATAGTTTACTCAATTTATTTCCATCTGAACTCATTATCTTTGTGTTGCCTAAATAACTCTGCCTGTCTTTACTCAGTCTAAAGTGAAAAACATATATTTCTTGGTTTATTGTGTCTAATTAAGAACAAAAATGTTTAAGAATTATTACCTAAATGAGTCAATGTACTGATCAACTACATAACCATTATCTAAATCTATAATTTGATCAGTAACCTGCATAGTACAAACTTGAGAGCAAAAGACCAATAATTTGTTGGCAACTGATGCCCAATGGAAAGGTAATAATTCAGTTACTTCAGCAAAACTTCTAAAGAATAGCATCAGCGTTTGGCGGAGCAATATCCCAAAGAGAGGCTCAGCCTGTAACTTTTATTCTATCAAGTTCATTTTCCTTTCTATTACAACTCTGCAAATTCTCTCCAATGCAGTTCTAATGATCATTTATAATCCCCTTAGATTATTGGGTGGAGGGGGAGTAACATATACTCACCTTCTTGACACCAATCTCAGCTATCAAAAAACTATTGATATGAACCAATTCTATACTTTAATGTTTCCTTGTGGCATAGTCTCTTACTTGGATTTTAATCCTCCTACTAAACCAAAATCTTGAGCCTCTGTTCCTGCATTTAGAGATATCATGAGTATATTTTTAGACTTAACAGTCTCCTTTTCTGTTCTAATCTATCTTCCCTATATAACAGATGAGATGCTTCTTTTATCTAGCGCAAATCAGCACTTCCAATCATTCAGTTTCTGGAAAGTTTCCTTAAGTAAAGTGATGCACTAGAGATGCTTTGAATTAAAGAATATAATTCTTATCCCAGTTCTTCCAGTTATTACTTTGATAAAATGTGGAGTCTCCAAAGTAAAGATATTCTTAAGTTTCCTATTTCAACATTAGAAAATGTAATAACTTAAAAAAAAATTATTTCTCTGCTATCATTGATTGGGAAGACTGAAAATTTCAGAATGAATTAGTGATTTGTAAAAACAACTTTAATCATAGAGAACAACATAAGGTTGAGGCTTCTTGGGACCATCATGAGTTACTCATAAGTCTTTTCACATTTTCTAAGCAGTCTTTGCTTATCCCTAAAATAAGAGTCATAGAGTTAATGTAACTCATACAAAATTATGGATGTTAAACATTATTCTAATAAACAAAACTATCCATATCAATATATCATTGGTTCTAGCACTCCCAGATTTCCTACTATTAAAATCACAGGTTATCATTATTCCGCTCTAATTTGTTTAAATTGGGTCATGTTTACTAACACCTCTTCTATTGTTTGTACAATATATTTACATTTCTATACATGATAACTAGAAATCTATATTAATATATTTAAGCCAGAGTGAGTTTTCGTCATGGAAAATTAATTCTACATAGTTGCAGGCAGTGTGTCATGACAGAAAAATAGACTTCCTGGGACTAGGACAGACTCAAACGTGAATGATCTCTTGAGGAAAGGAAAGTGAGATAGCAATCAGAAATATCATCTAGAGGGAAGTAAATATAGCTTATGTATTTTTCCTTAGGGGGAAATGGGAACTTATAATTATTGTACATCTGGCTTACATATATATCCTCAGATTTAATGTTCACAATGCATATGATCAAGATTAACTGTTGTTCTGTTATGTACTAAGTAGCAAAGCCAGTAGATTAAGGATTTAAAACAGAGTCTGCATACTTCATTAATATTGTTATTGCTATTATTCCATGGTGGATTTATTCATCTCAAGTAAACAAAATCACATACTAGGAGTCAGAGAACAGCAACTGATCAGGCGTTTTCCTGGCTAAATAAACAGGGAATTAACATTTCATTAGATTCAAATAAAAGGAAAATTGATTCATAAAGGAAAATTGAAGCACTTGATTATGAAAGGATAATACTGGGACTGTACCAGAAGCTTAATCCTGGTGCTCTCCTAGTAGGGAAACCAATAGTCTGGAGACAGAGATAGATTCTGGAATTACTGTGTCTGTGCTGAAGAATCAAGCTAATGGGTTAAGAATGGTATCTCTCTACAGTGAGTTTGGAAAACTGAGGTTTCACTAAATGAAATTATTTCCACCCTATGTTTCCAATATCATGTCCATCTAGAATATCTTATACATTCCAGTCAGTGAAAGGATAAAAGCACCCAGTAAGTTTTACATGTTTCAAGGTTATAACAAATATCTACTAGAAATTTCTGCTTAGTAATTTCATTGGATTTCCACGCAGTTTTGGTGTCTTCAATGCTACCTGGGAAATGGGCGGGGAGTCCACACGGAATCATCGCGTACAGGGGGCATAAAAAAGCCTTGACTGGCGGAGAAGTTGGGCAGCTAAAGAAAACCTATCTACACACCAGTTCTACAGTACACATCACCTTCGCTCGGGAAACATTACCACTAAACTTCAGAGACACTGGCCACAACTTAAGAAACTACCAGCAGCTGTTGTGTTTGGAATCACAGAAGCCAAAAAGATTCAGATATAAGCTATCCGATCAAGGGCTGGTCAATAGGAGATAGATGTAAAGGGAGTTGGTAGAAGTGGATGGGTATTCTGGTGGATGGTGGAGCAGGGAAATAAGTGGGTAAAGACGTGTGCCAAAGGCAGAGACAACACTGATACTAATGGTTAACTCCACAATAAGGGATATATCTTTCACTTTTTCTATAAAATGTTGGTCTCTCTGATACTTCTCTAAATCTGAACATTCAGAACAAGACAGACTAGGAAGAAGGATTGGCCGTCCACTTCTGAAATAACAGGCCTCTGAAAACCCTATGTACAACAGAACACATGTAGATAACAGAAAGGGCAACTGAGGTTGAGCTTTCAAGTATGGAAATACAAAGGAAGAGGAAGAGTTGCAAGCAGACACAAGTGATTGGGACATGGAATGCGAGAACCATGAATGTAGGAAAATTAGATTTTGTTAAGGAAGAAATGGAACCCATAAATACTGACATACGAGGCACTGGCGAGAGGAGATGGACTGGCATGGGGCATTTTGAGTCGGATGATCATATGATATATTACTCTGGAGATGAAAAAGTGAGAAAAAAAAGGAGTTGCTTTCATAGCTAAAAAATTCATTGCTAGATCCATCTTATGGGTTACAGCATAGTATACATACACATAAAAGGAAGGGCAGTGAATACCATTATCACTCAGATATATGCACCAACAACCAGAGCCAAGGAAGAGGATATAGAATATTTATATCAACTTTTACAATCGGAAATTGATCAAACATGCAATCAAGATGCATTGATACTAATAGCAAGCAAAAAATGCTGGCGAGGTTGTGGAGAAACTGGAACCCTGATTCACTGTTGGTGGGAGTGTAAAATGGTGCAACCCCTGTGGAAAGCGGTATGGCG